>NC_088931.1:84905000-84952500 GCF_038396675.1 Hydra vulgaris
TATAAATAAACCTCTACAATTTCCTTGGTACAACAACTCGATCATGATTAATAACAACTCTGCAAACATGAATTTTCTAATAATCTAAATCTTAATAAATTATAAACAATTAAACTTAAATAAAAATGTATGAAAATGATTAACGGTATACTAAATATAGAAAAACAAACATATAATAACTATAAGAATTATAGTAACTTATATTTTCAATATTACCATCTATAGCACATTTAAAAGTACAATTTAAAAAAAGATTACAATAAACTAATTACTTAATAAAATTTTAAAAAGATTTTATATTACCTATCAATTTAAGCTACTAAACATTATCTACCTAATGTCAACTTAAACATTTTCATAACCAAGTGGTTTTTTAAAGGTCATGACTTCTTTAAGAAAACAATTCGTTAAGAAAAGTCTGGAAACTACTTAAAAACTAAGAAATAGTGTATTTTACAGAATACAGAATTGTAACTAATATCGAACAATAGGTATAACTATGCGCACTAATAATAATAATATTCACTGTGCTATTTCAGATAAAAGTCACTAATTTATGCTTCTGCTTAAAGAAATTATATTAACGTATTTATATTAAGAAACAAAAGCAGCGAGTTCTAGTAATGAAACAACCTATTAATCATTCAACAACAGACACTAACATAAAGATAAGTCAAAGGTAACAACATTACACAAAAAATAATTAAAGATGTTATGTATTTTCAGAATAGTTATATTGAAGGCTAGACTATACTTAGACCTAAAGCAGTAACACCACTTGACTGGTAAGGTTGACGAATCTTGCTTTAGATCCATATCTCAAATAAATTGTATGTTATAGTCATACTAACTATAAAACACAATATTTTTTTAAATGTTATATAACATATAAAAACACCTCATTCAATCATGTACACATTAGATAAAATCAGGGATGCAGAGTACCAAAAAGGACTCCGGATTAGAAAGTCACAAAAAGATTACTTTATCCTAGTTTTTGGTATACAGGAGCACTAAAAATAAATAAGTTTATGGACTACTAATAGGAAAAAAATTAAGACTTTTAGGTTAGAGGAACAATCGTTTTTTAGCCCAGAATTCTTAGATATTATGGCGGCAAGGACTCCTGGCTTATAAACAATAAGTTTCAAATCATTAAATCTCATGAAATTATTATAGCAGATAATAAGTCAACAAACATTTTTAGAGCTTCTGGACACTACAGACTTGCAAAAAGTAGATACAAAAAGCTGGAGTCCTTTTGGGACTTCGCATCCCTGGATAAAATACATTTTATACTACTATAAAAACACATTTATATAAAGACATTTATAAAACAACTATATATATCACCACATCCACGTATTTATCAAACTACATATATCATCTCATACACATATTTATCAAAAACTTTTTAACTTTTTTTTTTTTTTTTTTTAATATTTTTATTTTAGATGCCCCAAGAAGTCCTAACGGTCTTGTCACAGAGCACCGCGGAAGTGCATTTAACCAGGAAGTTCACGCCTCCTTCGTTATCGTGACGCGAAAAATTTGTCTAGAGCTCGTTTCAAACCTGGAGCATAAGATAAACATATAAGCAAACCTTTAACAGCTATAAAACGACATTTATTAGCATTAATTATTTTTAATGTAACAAAGAATGCAGACTACAATTTACAACATAGTAATGAAAAAGACAAAACCATTAAAGAAAAAAATTATAAATTTCAAATAAATACATATTCAGATACCTTTTTTTTTTATTTACACTTTGCCGATAAAAAAAAAATTTACAGTCGTAACTTATAAAAAAATAATTACATGACCGGGGCTAGAAGAAGACAAATTTAGTCTTATCATTAAGCCCCAAAAAATGCGTCATTACTAGACAAAATATAGTTTGACAATAAAATAAAGTTTCAATGTATATATCTCTGATATATATTATAAAAGAAAATTTAAATATATCGCATATCGTTTAAAATTTATAGTTTTTAAAAAAATAAGATATAACAATTGCTTTGTAAAATAAAAGAAACAAAATTTATTAAAATATTAAATGACAAAAATAACATTTAAGAATTGGTTTGAAAAATAAGAAGATATGATTTTATATAAAAACATTTTATTGGTAGAGCATTTTATAGTTTAACTTATTTAATTATATTTATAATACTTTTCATTGCCAATTAAGTAAAAGCAAATAAACAGTATAAAATAAAAGTAAAAGATTAATAAATAACGCAAAAATAAAAAATAAATTTCTCAAAAAGAAGGTTATCATTTAAAATGATAAAAATATATGTACAATTATTGATTAATTATGTATTAATAATCTAAAGTAATTAATTAATATAAAGAAGTTTTATTAGAAAAAATTTAATTCATTTTCAGTTAACAAAAGTAATTGCTTAAGTTTTGTTTTGAATTGGTTTAGAGAATAATTAGTTTTCATTTCATTATTTAATATTATGTTCCACAACTTTGGTCCTCGGTTTACAATGGAGAATTTAGTAGCGGAATAATAAGTTTTGGATTGAATGTAGTTGTATTTTGAAAATCTAGTAGGGTATATGTGATTTATTTTTTCAAATATTGAATAAAATAAGATTGGTAATATATTTTTATCAAGTTTGAACATGAAAATAAGAACTTGATAGAGGTTTAGTTTATATACATTTAGGATATTGAGTTCATTAAATAGTGTTTGTGTGTGTGAGAAGCGATCTACGTTTGAAATTATCCTTATAGCCTGTTTTTGTTTGCTAAGCAATTTTTTTATTTTCGTCGCGTTAGTGCTACACCAAGCAATGTTCGCATAACTTAAGTAGCAATGAATAAAAGAAAAGTAAATGTTTTTTAAACAAGATTGATACAATAACTGCTTTGCTTTGTACATTATATCTAAATTTTTTGATATTTTATCTTCAACTACACCTATATGTTCCCTCCAGGTTACATTTTCGTCTAGAAACACGCCTAAAAACTTTATTGATTGCTCTCTCTTTATTAATTGATTGTCAATAAGAAGGTCCGGAAGTTCTAAGGGAATATCTGATTTTTTATGTAGGCGATGGAATAAAGTGTATTTTGTTTTAGTAATATTTAAAGATAACTTGTTTGATTTAAACCATTGGGTTAGTTTGTCTAGTTCTTTGTTTAATGTTTGGAATAATATATTGATATCTTTATTGGAATAAAACAAGCTGGTATCATCTGCAAATAAAATTGTATTTAAAATGTTAGAAAACTTATTTAAATCGTTTATATAAACAAGAAATAGAAGTGGCCCTAAAATTGATCCTTGAGGAACACCACATGTAATTGTCTCATAATTAGTTTTTCCTTCATCATAAACTATATACTGCTTCCTATTAGTCAAATAACTCTCGAACCAGGACAAGTTAGTATTTTTTATACCATAACTTTTGAGTTTCGATAGAAGGATTTGATGATTGACTGTATCGAAAGCTTTACTTAAATCGATAAAAAGACCAAGGGTATACTTGCCTTCATCAAACGATTTAAATATGTCCTGAACAAGGTGAATGATTGCATGATCGGTGGAATGGCCAGATTTGAATCCAAATTGTTTATGGTAAAGAATATTATTTACATTTAAAAAAGAATAAAGCCTATTATACATAACTCGCTCTAATATTTTAGAAAAACAATTAAGAATTGAGATTGGACGATAATTTGCAACTTCAGAAGGATCGCCTGATTTTAAAATTGGAATAATTTTTGCAATTTTTAGGTTTTCTGGAAAAACACCATGTTTTAAAGATAAATTAAAAATATGTAATAATGGAATTGTGATGTATTTTATCGATTTAATAACGACATTACTACTTATAGAATCGAAACCTACACTTTTTTTGGGCTTTAACAAAGAGACTGCGTCTAATAATTCATTTTCCGTAAGTTTAGGATTAGACATAACACTAATGTTGTTTGAGGTTACATAAGACTTAAAGTGTATTTTAGAAGTTGCTATATTTGATGATAAAATAGGACCTATATTTACAAAAAATTGATTAAGTGTTTCGGCCACTAAGGATTTATTTACAATACAATTGTTATTAACTTTAAGATTTTTCGGAAGTAAATTACCGTATAAACGTTTTATACCGATTACCTCCTTTATAATTTGCCATGTTTTTTTCGAATCATTTTTGTGTTTAAATAATTGTTCCGAATAGTAATGTTTCTTTGAGCGTTTTAAAACTGATTCATATAGCCGTTTATATGTTTTGTAATTAGTTTCATTTTTAAGAGTTTTTTTTTTTAAAAACTTGTTATATAAAAGTTGTTTTTTTTTTGAGGATTTAAGAATGCCCCTCGTGATCCAGGGGTTTAAAAGTGTTTTTGATTTGATAACTTTAGTAACTTCCGGGAATGCTTTATTATAAAGATTAAGAAATTTAGTTAAAAAGATATCATATGCTTTATCGGCATTTAGATTTAGTTGTAGGGTGTCACAGTTGACACCTGTAAGAAGTTTATGAAAATTTTTGATGGAAGCATTTTTGCGATAGAATAAAAATAGGGAAGTGATCAGAAATGTCAGATTTAAATATACCTGTCCTTATTTTAATATTTACGAAATCATTTGTAATAATTTGGTCTAAAGATGTTGCACTTTCTCTAGTTACTCGCGTTGGTTTATTGATTAGGGGAATATAACTATTTTGAAAAATTGTGTTAAAGAAGTTCTTAATGTTTTTATTTTTGTCGTATTCTAATATATTAAGATTAATGTCACCAACAATATAAACCGATTTATTTAAAGATGATTTTTTTTAATTATACTTTTAATGTGATTTTCAAATGCCTTAATACTTCCTGAGGGCGGTCTATATAAAGCATGGATGACGATATTTCTTGAAGTTTTATTAATAATTTCAACACATAAAGATTCATAATCATTAGTGGTTGAACTTAACTGTGGTTTCCTTTTGAATAAAATTGAATTTTTTATGTATATACACAAACCTCCACCTTCCTTATTTGATGCTCTAACTTGATGAATTACTTTATAATTAGGTAATTGAAAATTGGAATTGTTTTCAATGCTTACATCGTTACACCATGTCTCGCTGAGACAAATTACCTGAAATCTAATGTCAATTTTATGTAAAAATTGTTTCAATGACTCAAAATTTTTTTGAATACTTCTAATATTAATGTGAAGCATTGAAAACGAGTTATCTTCCATTCCTTTATCAATAATTTTTGAATTTGGGTTATAGTATATCGGGCTAGTATTTTTAATTACTTGACTATCGTTAAAAAAATTATAATCGGCATCCGAATAGTTGTTTAAAATTATTGGCTTTTTCTGTGAATTAAAATTTATGTTTGATAAAACAATATTATCAGCCATTTTAAATAAAAAAATAAATCAATATAAATTTAGCTAAAAAAAAAAAAAATCATTTAACATGAATTTTTTTTTCTAAATTCTTTAACAATGAGCTTATCATATATAACAACAGAATATTTACCGTTTATCCTATGCGTTTTGCTTTCTTCAAGAAGTTTCTTTCTTATTATAGTACTTTCTAGCGAAAAATCCTCGTTAATATAATTTCCAGAACCTTTTAGTTTGTTGGCGTTTTTTAAAATCTTTACTTTGTCTTTATAATTTAGTAACTTAATTACAATTGTTCTAGGCTTTTTAATATCGATAATACCAGTTCTGTGCGCTCTTTCTATGATTACATCTTTTACATTGAGGTTATTTTCAAGAAGGTGTATTATTTTTACTTCCGTATCATCCCAGTTTTCGTTATCATTTTCTTTGACTCCTTCAATTCGAAGATTGTTTCTCCTTTGACGATCTTCTAGTTGTCTAAATCCATTTTTTTCATTCTCCCCTATGGTTGCATTCGACCTTTTTTTTTTTTCCACATCACTGACTCTTTTATCATTTATCAATTTTTTTCCAAATCGCTGACTTTTTTATCATGGCAATCCTGATAGAACGTTAGACTTTCTTCAATGTCTTTTTGTATTTTTTCATACTTTATCATCTGCTTGTTTGTTTTTTTAAGATCGGTATTTCGGTTTTCGTTTTCCTTTTTTAAAACTTCACAAGAATTCTTTAATGTATTAATTTCTTTTAGCAATCCATCAATTCGATCGTTAGCCAGTTTTAAATTTGCACTTATTAACGCTAAAATATCTTTTTGTTGTTTTTGGAACATTTCTTGAAATATTTCACGAACTAATTTTATTGAGACTTCAGTGTTAAGTTTTGAACTCATTATTGACAAGATTTGAAAAATTAATAAATAAATAAAACTTGCAACATCAATTTTATTATTTTATTTCTTTCGTAGCAAAAGCACGTCCGTTTACTACAGAACCGCAGTCGCAAATTCAGAACCGCAGTCGCAAAAAACCTTAAAATAAAGCATAACACAACATTCCTTTGACAAATTCCAGAAGAATTTTTTTTTTATTTTTCTATTCCTTATTATTTTTCCTAAGAATATAAAATATACATATAGATATAGAGCAATATAAAATAGATTGAAATAAACGCAAACTTATGTATATAAACTTACATGAACACAAACAACAATCTTATTCTATTTAACTTTTCATATTAAACACATAAATAAAATTTTGATATTCATTATTCTTTCTACAAAAAATAATCTTAATCTATAAATAAGAAAATGAATTGAACTTACTAAAAAAGCCATCAGCCCCTCTTAATTGCTCCAGAAAATAAAACAATACTTGCTTAAAATGTTCTAAAAAGACTAATGACAAAACTGAAACAGTTTACTAAAAAATAAATTTTAGTTATAAACTTCTTCTAAAAAATGAAAACAGGCTATAAAAATTAGAAAAATAAAAATAACCAACAACAAACAAACGATTATTTAAATTTTTTATTTTAAACAATGAACAACATCAATTCTTTTCGAAAATAATAATATATCAGCTCTAATTTGCTTGCTTGCTTGCGAAAGACCGCATGAAATATATAACCGCGCATTCAAAATTATAGAAACTACTTAAAAACTAAAAAATGGTGTATTTTGCAGAATACAGAACCATCATTAACAACACGAACATTAAGCGTAACTATGCGCACTATTCATTAGCGTATTAATATTTAGATAAAACATTAATACATAGTTACTATAAAATTAACAAAATAATTTTCATTTAAAATTTTGTTTAATAAAATTAATTTAAGTTGAATATATATATGTATATGTATAAATTTAATATTTGCATAAAATTTACAATAACCAAACACCCGTAATCATTTTAACTAACTTCCAAATTTAAAAAAAAGTTAGTTGAGAGGTGAAGGATTAAGCAAAGGATTTAATTTAGTATTTATGGTTCGTCTATGTTGTGTAATAAATTGCAATGGCAATTATAATCCTCAGAATAGAATTAAAACATTTAGACTTCCAAGAAACATTGAAGAACGAAAACGTTGGATTGTTATAATACCAAGAGATAATGTTCCTGATACTAATAACACCGTAGTATGTGAAAGAGATTGGCCAAAAAATTATTCAACCGTTACTGATTATGGAAAGCTGAGACCTCTTGATGCTCCGTCAGTATTTGATTGTATAAAGCCAAGCTTAGTTCCTACTGTACCCATGCCACTTAGAAAAACATCAAAAAGTCTTAATAGTGATTGCTGGCAAGAAGAGGACGAGTTAGCAATATTTAATTCACAAGAAAAAATAGAAAGTATTAATGTTTTATATGAAAAGTTAAAAACTAATGAATTTAATTTTGCTACTATTAATTATTTATGCAACGATATATTATATATTCAGTCTTCAGACATTTTAAAGGAAAGTGCTATTGCTAAATTTCTTCATTGCATATATAAAGATCTCACTTTTGAAGCATTTCATTATGGAGATAAAATTAGTGTTATGACTTTTTATTTAACCGAGTTTATATTATGAACAAATTTTTTCAT
The DNA here is from genome assembly GCF_038396675.1 of Hydra vulgaris. Classification (NCBI taxonomy): domain Eukaryota; kingdom Metazoa; phylum Cnidaria; class Hydrozoa; order Anthoathecata; family Hydridae; genus Hydra; species Hydra vulgaris. The sequence goes on from NC_088931.1 coordinate 84,912,970, forward strand.
ATCCAAGAAGCATTTAGATTTTTAAATTGTTGTGAAATAACACTCAAAAAAGAAGTTGTTTATCAACAAATTTTGTCAATGAATAAAACATGTATTGGGGAAAAAATGTATCCAATTGAAAGAATTGTGCAAGCATATGAGTACTTTTCTCTTTCACGATCAGCCTACAATCGCATCAGAGAAGATTTTGAACTTCCAAGTTTACGTACTTTAGGAAGAATTACATCTAAATGTAAATCTTTAGATGATACCACTTATATCAGACATATTTTCTCTAATCTTAGAGATGATAGATAAAAAACATGCATTTTACTTCTTGATGAGGTTTATGTTAAACCAATGTTGCAGTATCATGGTGGCATAGTATTTGATAAATCAGTTAACAAACCTCATCTGTTTAATGGACCAAAATTTCTTTATAAAATGTTACCAGTCAGAAAACTTGATGCTGAGTTTCTTTTTAAACAGACAACCTTGATTCTTGATGCAATAAAAAATAATGGGGGCAACGTTGTTGCAATTGTCTGTGACGGTAACAGAGTCAATCAGAAGTTTTATAACTTTTTTGAAAAAAAAGAAGCATGTTGTACTAAAGACAATATTTTTCTTTTATTTGATTATGTTCATTTATTAAAAAGTATACGTAATAACTGGATCACAGAAAAAACTCAAGAACTTGAATTTTATATTGATGGAGAAAAAAAAATAGCACGGTGGGTTGATATTATTAATTTGTACAAGCTTAAAACGGAAAAACATTGGTAAAATGTCTAAATTAACAGAAGTTTCTGTTTATCCAAAGCCAATTGAAAGACAAAAAGTTATCACTTGTCTGCAAGTGTTTTGCGATGAAACATTGTCAGCATTAAAAAGTCATCCAGACTTGCATGAAAATGAAGGGACAATTATTTTCATCTCTAAAGTTGTTGAATTTTGGAAAATTTGTAATGTTCACAGTCCATATGCAGACATTTGTTTGAAAGATTCTAATCGAGCTGCTATTGCTTCTGCTAATAATGACAATTTAAGCAAACTTTCTGCAATGGCTGATTTTGCAATACAAATGAAAAAAATAGAAAAAGGAAAAAGAGTCAAATTGCTTACAAGAGACACTGCTAATTGTTTAGCTCAGACCTGTTATGATTTGTTTCAGTTGTCAAAATATCTTTTAGATACAATTCATCAGTATGTATAATTAGGTAACTTTACTACAGATCCATTAGAAAAGCTCTTTGGAAAATTAAGACAAGGCTCAGGAGGAACTTATTTTATTTCCATTTAACAAGTTCTTGAAGAAGTAACTATATACCGTACAAAGTTGCTATTAAAGTTTGAGAAAAGTTTAGATATGTTAGCCAATCTAGGTTCAGATCACTCTTGTCAAAAATGTAAATTTTTACCAAGCGAGGGTATTTGCAACGTTATTGACAATTTACCTGCTCTGTGTGATTCATTGACTGTTGATATTAAAATGTCATTAGTTTATATTGCTGGGTACGTTATTCGTGAAGATGAAAATCCAGATGACACCTTTTATTTCTATGAATGGACATATATCGAGGAGGTTTAACAATTCCTGGTGACAAAGTTTGTCAATGGGCAACTTACTGTTACATTCTTTTTTATGAAGTATATAATAACACTTGTCGGTCATCACTGTGTGACCTCCTCATGATGCTATCAAAATTTTATTCATTAGATATGCAAAGACATCATGGATAAACAATGACAAATACTTTATTTTATAATTATTGTCGAATCTATTCACCTCGTTCCCACAAGGAGCCAAAGCAGAAGTTGATAAAACTCAGCGCAAAGTAAAATTTTTGCAATATTTTTAACAAAAACTGTAAAATAGTGTTTAGTAAAATATCTAAAAAGCTTGTATTTACTTTTTATTCTCTAATGATTTTATCTCTTTTTTCTCAAAAAATTATTTTTAATACTTAAAAAACCCATTAATAAATTTTGTGGTAAATGCTAATATCAAATTATAGCAAAGTATAAATCTATATATACTAAATTGTTTAAACATAATTAGTTTTAGATACATTTAAGTTAATTTAAAATTCTTATAAATGTTATTCGTTAGTTATATTACAATGTTAGCTATAAACAAAATTAAAAAAAAAAAGAATAATAAGTTCATCTTTTCACTTTTTATAAGTTACTTTTAGTAGGTATATCATACAAATATTATATTCATGCGAAAATCACCTAACTGAAAATGTAAACTACTGCAAAGTAATATTTTTAATCTTGCCTCCAGTTTTTTACGCAGGCCGCGCGTTTGCAAGGCCTGTTATGTAGTAAGCCATGATCCGAATGCATTCCAAAAGTTTTTTGGCTTAATATTTTTTAACTTTTCAATTTTAATATACTGTGCGCAAATTTTATTATTTTGAGCCAACTTGACGACTTTGCGAAAGTTTTTCCGAGCCATTAAGTAACGATTGAAATTTACAGTTTAAATCTTTTAAAAAACCAGAATCTTTCCATTTTTTTAAATGTATGAAAAAAATTGTTTAGGAGCGAGTTAATTCAGGTGTCCGCCAAGATTTTGAATGTTAAACATTGCTTTTCATTATTTAGAGTTTCGTTAAAATCTATTTGAACCCTGCCAGTAATTATTTTATAGATTTCAACAATGTCGTATTCATAATCATCATTAAAATTAAAATTGTTACAGCAATTGGTTAGATGATCATTATATGAATTTATAAAGTTAGAATTGTTCCAAGCGTAGCTAGTAATGTAAAAGGTAATAGAGGCAACGCACGCGTTATAGTGGTCAGAATGCGCCATCAGTTCGTGTTTTATCTCCACATTTTGTGGAGATAAAACACGAACTGATGTGGGTTTTTGTGGGTTAATTTTTTTCAAAATTTATTGTTAAAAGATGATCATTTTCGTATATTATTCTAATATTTCGGAATTGATTTTTTCATTTAAAGAACGCATTCCAACTAAATGGTCGACCTTTACCATGTTTATTAGACTGATGGAAATAATTGGAGTGTGTATTGTTAGATATATCTCTTATTATAGAGTATTCAAGTATAGATATCCAATGTTCATATAAAAATGTGTTATGTTTTATTATTAAATAAATAAAATTTTAGATTAAAAAGACTAATCGAGTATGAACAATTAAAAGCTGTTTACATGTTAGGAGCTGCAATTGAAATGAATTAAAGCTATCGTTTTAAATTCATTTATTCGTACGACCTTTCTATAGGTCACTGAGTGTGCGACTTTTTCCTATTTACTACAACCTCTTTTCAAAATCCTTAAGTTAAAAATATTTCTTAAAAATAAGCTAATTTAAAAACCTATAAACATTGAATAAATATTTTTGAAAAATTATTAAAAATCATTAATTTTATGTCATGCCAAACTACAAAGTAATGGGCTAGCATTATGCAAACAGTAATGACACACCCGGTAAAGAGCTTCTTGCTCAGCTCCATTTCTTGACATGAAAAAAAAAAAGTATTCGATGCAAATTCATGTAAAAATAGTACGCTACTATCTGAAGGATTATAGAAGCATTAAATTGGTACAAAAGGCAGTCGCATGAGTACAAATAAAATAAGTACCTTCTTTCTTATAGTGAGCGCGGGCGATTGATATTGTCTGAATCTTTGCGTTTAATTGAGATCGTAAAGGAAGCGAGCGCGAACGCAGGCTTCCGCTACCAGAAATTATACTGTCGAGTTACCGACGTTAGCGGTAATCGCAGAGGTCAGCCGATGCGCAGTGCAATGCACCAGCCTCACTCTGGAAGAAGCCCCTTCGTGATGGTATCGTGGTTTATTCTCCGCCAGCTAATTGCCTTGTGGAGACCACAATACCAAGGTCCACAAAGACAAGTTCAACTCACGAAGGAGTGTCATAACCTGCTCTGCGGTCCAAGAGTAAAGTGAGTTTGAGAAGAACGAAGATACATTAGAGTAAAAGATAGAAGAAGTCGAGTTAGAAAGATAGCATAGAGAAAGCGGACAGGAATTGCACACGATCTTAGAAAGTGCAATAGTTGGATAAGTCATACCGACCGGGAAGCCGTTTCATGACATTGTGTTCATGATCCGACTTAACTTCCCAGTCAGGTAAGTATGGAATTATATAAAAATTTTAGGTACGTTTTTAAAACTCGTAAATTGCGATTGTGGGTTTACTTTATTTGAAAACAACTTGGATATAATTAAAAAAACTTTCTACTTTTTGTGATAATATAAGTAGAATTTAACCTGATTTGAAAAAATTAACTAAACATTCACGTCAAAAACAATTAATACAAATAAACGAAAAAATTAGTACAGTTATATAAGTACTAAAGAAAAAAACTTCGCAAAAATACGGCTTGAACTCCTATATGCACTTCCCCGCATTGATTATCAACGTTCAACTTTGTTGGTAAATATTTTAATTTTCTTGCTGATATAATTGCTCAAAATCATCCTAAAGATAAAACTTAAAAATGTATTCTTAATTAAAAGGTTTTCATTATAGTCTAGGGTTTTCCGGGAATTTTCCGGAAAATTTTGCTCAAAATTTCTGGGAATTTTCAAAAAACTTTTATTGCGATAAACCTATATAGTTTTACAAAATTCAATTTTTTGTTTCTAAAATGTGCGTTTTATCATCGTAGTATATTAGTATTCTTTAAATATTTACACAAAAAATATAAAATAACAAAAGACACGCAAGCGAAAAATACACATACAAAAGTGCTTTTCAAAGGTGGCTTTTTAAAAATTTTATAAGCTGCTTCACAATACCCATCTTTTAGTCAAATTTTTATAATCAAATTTATCAATTTAAGAATCGCACTTTCTTTTTTTAAACAAAGCAATAAAACTCTTAAGTGGTTAAATGTTACTTTTACGTATATTACTTTAGTGAAACAACCAAAAGTAGATGTTATTCTTGTTTATAACATATTTTTGGCTTTCTCTTCTCTCAACTACGATTTAAAATATTCACATAATACAAAAAATAAAATATTTTTTAGATGAACAAGTTTTATTGTGTACTATTTTATTTGCAGAGTGTTTTAAAGAAGCAAAGATTTTTATGCATAAAGATTGCATTTAAAACATATTTATAAAAGGTTTATGTCATAAATGCATTAGCATCTAATAATGACATTAGAAAACACATTTGATTAAAATGTTCAGTAAAATAATAATAAATTAGTTTGCTTGGTATGATACCTATGAAACACACACACACACACACACACACACACACACGCACACACACACACACACACACACACACACACACACACACACACACACACACACACGCACACTCACACACACACACGCACACACAAATCGGCCACTTGGCAGTATCGGTTGAAAAATACGGTATACTTTTAAACCATTTTAAGGTATAGTATAATTTTTTAATTTATAATTAGCTTTTTTTTATTTATTATTGGTATATAAAGTCAAAAGTGCCCAAGCAAGGTTGTGGCGAGTTAGACAAATCTTAAAAGCTCTTATTTAAACATTGCGGCGGAATTTATTACCTCAGTATCATTAGTTATTTTTATTGCTAATTATATTTTTAAATTGTTCAAATTTAGCAAAAATGTTTTATTTACTTTTCCTTGTCATTAATCAATAACTTATCTAGATAATATTTGGAAAAAGTTGCAAAACGCTGTAAACATTTATTCAAGTCTTTTATATATAAATTTACAGTTTTCTTCAACTTGTAGGCTAATTTAAAAGATTTTGAAAAATTCCCTATCCCCTTTACTGATGTGGATGCAAATTATGTTTAGCCTTAAACAAAGCTTACTATACAATGAACAACGATATGCTTTGCAAATAACGGGGTAAATCGGTTTTAGAAATTTTTTAAAACAAATTATCATACTTTCTACTTAAAGTTATATTAACAAAAATCAACAAAATACCAAAAAAAGTGTTTTTCAAAGGGGCCTGTTTAAAGTTTTTATTATCTGATTCACAATGTTTCAACATATAATTGTCCATAACAACATATAAGTTTTTGTACCCGGTTTCCAAATATTATCTAGATAAGTTATTGATTAATGACAAGGAAAAGTAAATAAAACATTTTTGCTAAATTTGAACAATTTAAAAATATAATTAGCAATAAAAATAACTAATGATACTGAGGTAATAAATTCCGCCGCAATGTTTAAATAAGAGCTTTTAAGATTTGTCTAACTCGCCACAACCTTGCTTGGGCACTTTTGACTTTATATACCAATAATAAATAAAAAAAAGCTAATTATAAATTAAAAAATTATACTATACCTTAAAATGGTTTAAAAGTATACCGTATTTTTCAACCGATACTGCCAAGTGGCCGATTTGTGTGTGCGTGTGTGTGTGTGAGTGTGCGTGTGTGTGTGTGTGTGTGTGTGTGTGTGTGTGTGTGTGTGTGTGTGTGTGTGTGTGTGTGTGTGTGTGTGTGTGTGTGTGTGTGTGTGTGTTTCATAGGTATCATACCAAGCAAACTAATTTATTATTATTTTACTGAACATTTTAATCAAATGTGTTTTCTAATGTCATTATTAGATGCTAATGCATTTATGACATAAACCTTTTATAAATATGTTTTAAATGCAATCTTTATGCATAAAAATCTTTGCTTCTTTAAAACACTCTGCAAATAAAATAGTACACAATAAAACTTGTTCATCTAAAAAATATTTTATTTTTTGTATTATGTGAATATTTTAAATCGTAGTTGAGAGAAGAGAAAGCCAAAAATATGTTATAAACAAGAATAACATCTACTTTTGGTTGTTTCACTAAAGTAATATACGTAAAAGTAACATTTAACCACTTAAGAGTTTTATTGCTTTGTTTAAAAAAAGAAAGTGCGATTCTTAAATTGATAAATTTGATTATAAAAATTTGACTAAAAGATGGGTATTGTGAAGCAGCTTATAAAATTTTTAAAAAGCCACCTTTGAAAAGCACTTTTGTATGTGTATTTTTCGCTTGCGTGTCTTTTGTTATTTTATATTTTTTGTGTAAATATTTAAAGAATACTAATATACTACGATGATAAAACGCACATTTTAGAAACAAAAAATTGAATTTTGTAAAACTATATAGGTTTATCGCAATAAAAGTTTTTTGAAAATTCCCAGAAATTTTGAGCAAAATTTTCCGGAAAATTCCCGGAAAACCCTAGACTATAATGAAAACCTTTTAATTAAGAATACATTTTTAAGTTTTATCTTTAGGATGATTTTGAGCAATTATATCAGCAAGAAAATTAAAATATTTACCAACAAAGTTGAACGTTGATAATCAATGCGGGGAAGTGCATATAGGAGTTCAAGCCGTATTTTTGCGAAGTTTTTTTCTTTAGTACTTATATAACTGTACTAATTTTTTCGTTTATTTGTATTAATTGTTTTTGACGTGAATGTTTAGTTAATTTTTTCAAATCAGGTTAAATTCTACTTATATTATCACAAAAAGTAGAAAGTTTTTTTAATTATATCCAAGTTGTTTTCAAATAAAGTAAACCCACAATCGCAATTTACGAGTTTTAAAAACGTACCTAAAATTTTTATATAATTCCATACTTACCTGACTGGGAAGTAAAGTCCGATCACGAAGGGGCTTCTTCCAGAGTGAGGCTGGTGCATTGCACTGCGCATCGGCTGACCTCTGCGATTACCGCTAACGTCGGTAACTCGACAGTATAATTTCTGGTAGCGGAAGCCTGCGTTCGCGCTCGCTTCCTTTACGATCTCAATTAAACGCAAAGATTCAGACAATATCAATCGCCCGCGCTCACTATAAGAAAGAAGGTACTTATTTTATTTGTACTCATGCGACTGCCTTTTGTACCAATTTAATGCTTCTATAATCCTTCAGATAGTAGCGTACTATTTTTACATGAATTTGCATCGAATACTTTTTTTTTTTCATGTCAAGAAATGGAGCTGAGCAAGAAGCTCTTTACCGGGTGTGTCATTACTGTTTGCATAATGCTAGCCCATTACTTTGTAGTTTGGCATGACATAAAATTAATGATTTTTAATAATTTTTCAAAAATATTTATTCAATGTTTATAGGTTTTTAAATTAGCTTATTTTTAAGAAATATTTTTAACTTAAGGATTTTGAAAAGAGGTTGTAGTAAATAGGAAAAAGTCGCACACTCAGTGACCTATAGAAAGGTCGTACGAATAAATGAATTTAAAACGATAGCTTTAATTCATTTCAATTGCAGCTCCTAACATGTAAACAGCTTTTAATTGTTCATACTCGATTAGTCTTTTTAATCTAAAATTTTATTTATTTAATAATAAAACATAACACATTTTTATATGAACATTGGATATCTATACTTGAATACTCTATAATAAGAGATATATCTAACAATACACACTCCAATTATTTCCATCAGTCTAATAAACATGGTAAAGGTCGACCATTTAGTTGGAATGCGTTCTTTAAATGAAAAAATCAATTCCGAAATATTAGAATAATATACGAAAATGATCATCTTTTAACAATAAATTTTGAAAAAAATAAACCTAATATTATAGTTATTGGAATATACCTCTCCTCATCGCAAAACAGCCTCTCGTCACGAGAAGAATACGAGAATCAACTAGATATTGTCAAAGGTCTAATTAATAGTTATGAAGGTAACGGCAATATAATTTTAGCTGGTGACATCCAAACATTTCCGCACCAAATATATGATTTATTTGAAAGATCGAATTCCAAAAGAAATATTTTTTCTGTGCACCTATCGGAATTTTTAAAAGCAAATCAATTAGAACTAGTAGATGTAACTAAAGGTTCTGGCCCTACATACACATATCGACACCAGGCACTACTGAATTCGTCATATATTGATCACATCGCTGTATCAAAATATACAAGTTTTCTAAATCTAAAATGCACTGTTCATCCTGAGTTCTCAAATAATTTGAGCGATCACGTACCGCTATCAATATCAGTTGAAGTTAATGGTTATTTTAAAACAAATTTACTTTTAAACGAATATTTTAACACGAAACTAATTAACTCTAAGCCACCAGAAGTTGGCGTTCCAAATAAGAATATGCTTATTTGCAAATTCTTAATTACGGAACTCCTACGTAGGGATGAAAATGCCTTTACGCTGATAAAAGCATTTTCTCAGTCAACGTTGCTGGTCCAATAAATAAGCAAAAACGAGATACAGTTTTTAAAAGTTTTAAAAACCTAAAATACGATTTTTATTTTATTACAAGACACTCATTTAAATAAGTTAAAAAACGATGAGTTATCTAAAAACTGGAATGGCAGCGTTTACCTCGGCGGGGAAGACCCGCACAGGTAGGACAGCTATAATAAGCAAACACGTGCTAAAACCATACGAAAAATTCGATGACGAAAATGGAATTTTTAATTGCGTATTAACAAAATTAAACAAGCAAAAATTCTTTTGTTAAACGTATACGCTCCCTCGGGACATGAGTTTTCTAAACGCGGAAAAAAATTATTTGAATTAATCGAAAACAAAATTAAACATATAAGTTTAGAAAACGTTTTAGTAATCTTGGCGGGAGATTTTAAAATGGTTTTAAACGAAATTGATAGGCACCCACAAATTTACAGGAAAAAATGCTCCTCAACTGAGAAACTTAAAAAATTAATTAATGAACTCGAAGTAGAGGGAAACGTGGCGTCTTTTTAATTCAAATAAACAAGAATATACTTATAAAACCACAAATAATATTTCTTGTTCTCGACTCGCTAGAATCTATATAAGTAAAAAAAAACGAGACAAAATGTGGAGATAAAACACGAACTGATGGCGCATTCTGACCACTATAACGCGTGCGTTGCCTCCATTACCCTCGACAAAATAGAAATGGCCAAAAGTCTATGGATTTTTAATAATAAACACTTAAAAAATAAAAACTATTTAGATCAAATAGAAATATTTATAACCAATAAAACATCCCAAAACATAGAATCTAAAAAAGAAACGTGGGAAAATCTTAAAAGTGAACTAAAAGAACACACAAAAAAATTTTGTAAACATCATGCAAAAAATAACACGATTGAACACGGTCGTTAAGATATTAGAAACAAGCGTTAAGTTAAGGTACGCATGCGTTAGTGTTTTTAAAATTTAAAGATTTTAAAATGGCCACGGTTCATAGATACAGAGTTAATTTTAAATGGCAACTATTTATTTACATTTTTTGATGTTATGTTCAGTATTGTACACTTTTTATTTTTTTGATCAATAGATTAGTATCATACTTTTAATATTAAGCAAATAAAATATGTTTACATACCAATTAAAATACGCATATTTGTATTTTTGCGAAAGCTATTTTGCTGTAGAAGAGTAACTTGTTTATTTTTTTGAAATAAATTTTCAGACTTTCTAACTGTACGATACAAAAAAATTTTTTTTTATTTCTTTTACATTCTTTACTTTATAGTTGATTACTTTTTGGTCATTGCCTAAATTTAATATCGGTATAAAAAATGTATTTTTACTCGTTTGTGTAGTTAAATAGTATGATTTTTCTAATAACTTTTTCTTGGTGCATTTTATTCGATGATGTTATAAAACTAAGGATCATTAAATGTGAAAAATAAAACAAAACACTATAACTTAATTTACTACTTGAAAAGTAATGTTTACTTACATACACTGTGTAAAATATAAACACACACACACACACACACACACACACACACACACACACACACACACACACACACATATATATATATATATATATATATATATATATATATATATATATATATATTTATATATATATATATATATATATATATATATATATATATATAGACACACACACACACACACACACACACACACACACACACACACACACACACACACACACTAATATTGCTAGATATAAATTTGTAAAAAAGTGATTGAAAGAAAGATTATCTGATCTAAATTCTGGGCACATAAATATTTTATATGTTTTTATTTTTAAATGGAAAATCATAAAAACAATTTGAATCAAAAAAAGTTTATCTTTTTTTAACTTTTTAAAGTAAAATTATGTTTATCTTATAGATACAAGAGTGTAATACTTTGGAAAAAGAATCTATTTTAAAGAAAAGTGAGGGACCATATACTCAACAGATTGAGGTTATTTTGCAACAACTTAAAGTTCAACGTCAGGCATATCACGGAAAAAGTTTCATAGGAAACCATGTACATAAAATGCTTCTAACTCAAGGGGGCTTGAAGGTTTTTTGGCGTCCCTGGAGTTTTATTAGTGGCCCTGTTACTAAAAACACAAAATAATCAAAATAAATATAGACCAAGTTGTTTTTTTTAGAAAAAATGTATACTACGGCTATGTAATTCTGTTCCAATCTGTGTTTACAATAACGGATTTGCTGGAACAAGTCTACATGAAAGATCAGTTGAAGCTGGAAACAAATATAAACAACTTTTTCATAAATTTGCTAACTGCTATAATGTCTTCTCTTCTAAAAGTTCAATAACAGCAGTTCAATTGACACAACTTGGTATGTTTTTTTAGACACGAAGGGATTAAATGGTTAATGAAAACTCTTTCCAACCCATCGATAAATAAATTAATCTTTAATTACTTTTATTATTGAAAAAATTATAATCCGTTTTTGCAACAAATAGTTTAAAGCGTATTTTGGAAGTGAAATTATAAGTATGCGGTAGTGGTGTAGTGGTAAGAGCGCTCCCTTTGTAAGCGAGAGGTTCGGAGTTCGACTCCCACCTCGTCCCTGGAAGTACCGCGCTCAACTTAGTTTCTCCGCGCAGCGGCCTTGCTCGGCAAGGTTCGTGTTTTGGAGTTAAAGAGTTGAGAGAGGGTTGCACCACGAATAACAACTAAAAAATAAAAACACAAAAAAATGAGTAGCCTCCTCGACTGTAGTGGCCCCCCTCGGGCCTTGGGGAGGTGAATAATCTAAAAAAAAAAAAAAAAAGTAAATATATAAACGTGTTTATAGTATGTTTGAGAACAAAATAAAATTTATATTAAATTAAAAATTTGCTTTACTATTGCTTTCTATTTATCTTTAGAAACACATATTGCTGATTTAATGCAGTTTTATCGCGCTAATTGGTTGGATGATTCAGTGCCACCGAAGTTACATAGTTTGGAAGAACATGCTATTCCGTTTTTGAAAAAATGGGGTGCTGGGTTTGGATATTACGGCGAACAAGGAGGCGAATCCATTCATCACGATTTTAATAAATTATTTACCATATATCAATCCATTCCTTCTCCAACAAAGCGGTTAAGCAGTATTATCAAATCCCACCATCAAAAAACTAACCCTATTAACAGAAAGCATAAACCAACCTTGAGAAAAAGAAAAAAAGAAAGAAATTTAATTATTTTAATGAATATTACAATTATAAAATGTTAAAAAGAAAAGTGTAAATAATGTATGTAAAGTGTAAAAAATATATTTAAAATATTTAAAAAAAAAAAAATATATATATATATATATATCTTATAATAATAATAATATATATATATATACATATATATATATGTATATATATATATATATACATATATATATATATATATATAATATATATATATATATATATATATATATATATATATATATATATATAATACAAAATAAAGTGTAAATATAAAAATATATTTAAATATTAGACAAAAAAGAAAAAGAAAGTTACCAAGTATATTTTTTTTCTTTGTTGGTTGCATTGCTTACTTGTACTAAAATTGATTATTTAACAAAGGATAATAATAATAGTTATTAATAATATCAACAATATATAATATATTAGTATATAATATGGTCCTAATAGATACTAGTAGTTATTCCCCCCCCTTCCCTTCACTCTTGTTTAATAATGTAATGTAATTGATTAATGTTGGCTTATTTTCCTAATATTTTGTAGTGTTGATCAATATATAGCTTGTTTTCTTGTTTCTGAGGTTAGCGCGCTTGCCTCAAACAAGAGATCCCTAGTTCAAACCCATCTCTGAGCAAGTATTGCAACAACAGTAAGGAAGGAAGTGTGTCATCTTTCTGTTAAATGCTATTCTGCGGTGTTCTGTGATAAGACCGTAATGACTTCTTGGGACACCTAAAATAAGTGACGACACGTGCAATGGGACACGGGTTCTAAAACAGTGGTTTTGCTGCGTATATATTTTATGGACGTCACTGATACAACGGATACTGCAATTTTTTCTTAGGGGTGTCCATATTATATATACGCACAAAACCACGGACTTAGTCGTTGAAAAGATACAGATGTGCTGTTTGTGACATTAAATGATTCTTAGGGGTCGTCCACAAATTACGTCACGCATTTTTTGACCGTTTTGGACTTACTCCTCCTCCCCCCCCCCCCTTCACCTTTTTTAAACATTGTAACTCTTTAGTAACAAGTTCGTCGCAAAACCACTAACCCCTCCCCTTTTCCCTTTAGGCTCCCCACTACCTAAAGAAAAAAACCCATAATTCTTTGTATCCGCCCTTGACGTACGCATTAATAATTACAAAATCAAGACCCCTCATGCATATTTTAAAAACATTAAAAATAAAGGACGTCAAAACTTTTTGTTAGTTCAACATTTTTATGTAATTAATTAAAAGACAGGTAGTTTAAAATTGCAAAGCAAATTTAAACTACCTAATATTTTCTGCATTTATTTGAAAAAATGGGTATTAAAGACAGTCAGATGAGTTAAACTCATCATTTGTATAAAATTATTAGTTTAATTGAAGAGCTAAGACTATATTAGAGTATAATTTTAATATATTATTATATAGTCTATAAATCTCTCTAAGCTTAAAGTTAATAAAGGGAAATAAGTTTATAAAATAACTTTTAATTATATTTTCATGACATTCAAATTTATTACAGTTATACATACAGTATTTCTTTATACAATCATAGTTTTTAAATCTCGAAGCTTTTAAACATTAAAAAATTAAAAATTAAAATCGAGTTTGAGCTTTTGACACATAAGAACATGACATTGTGCTTTAAATGATCAAATTATTTTCTTGAAGAGTTTTTAAAGATGTTGTCTAATAAAAAATTTAACAAAATAATAGTAACTTAAGAATGAACTTGCTTCAAAGTTTTCATTAAATCTTAAAACAAAAAACTTTTTACACAATGAAAAATAAAAAAAGTCTTTTTCAGAAGAATGAAAAAAGAAGAAAAATAGTACTAACAAAATTAGCTATAAAATTAATCTTTGCTTCAATACTGTCTAAAGTTGAAATAGATAAAAAATTAAATTAATTAAGGCATTATATTAATTTATATGACATTATTAAAGTCTATAAATTAACATAAATATAAAAACAATACTACTAAATCATAATCTTAATAATCATGGTATATATCAATATTGTCTAACTGTACATTACCAGCTATTAATGCAACTTAATATCTAAAAAGTAAAATGCAACCATATTTAACTTAAACATAAAATTATTTTAATTAAATCAACTTAAATTTTTTTATTTTTTTAAATTTTATTTAAATTAACTTATATGTGACTTAAATATTATATTAATACTACAATTATGACGACAAGTATAGTCCATAATTGTCGTCATAATCGTTGATCCAATATTTCAACCCTATATATAAAAAACCGAGTAATTTGTTTAACTTTTAGTTTAATATGAATTCAAATTAACTTAAAAATTAAATTAAAAGTATTTAAATCTTAAAGTTTTTAAACTTTAAAAATATGTAAAATCTGGTTTCAGCTTCTGTCACTTAAGAAAATGATACTGTGCTTTTAATGATCAAATTGTTTTCTTGAAGTGTTTTATAAAATCATCTAGGGAAAAAAATGTAAACAAAATAATAAATTTGAATCAAGAAAATTTTGGAATGAACTTCTTTTACTGTTTTCATTAAATGTCAAATTATATAATAAAAATTAATACTAAAAAAAGGCACCTTTTAGACAATGAAAACTAAAAAAAGTCTACTGAAGAAATTTTAATGAAAGAAGAAGAGAAAATAGTACTAACAAAGTCAGCTATTAACATAAATATAAAATCATATATAATACCAATAAATATCAATAAGCATTGTCTAACTGTACATTACCAGCTACTAATGCAATTTGGTATTTAAATTAGTAAACCGAACCATATTTAAATATTTTTTACAAGACTATAACTGTCGTCATAATAGTTGTTCCAATATTTCCAATATTATAGGGTTGAAATATTGGAACAACTAATATGATGATAATTATATAGTCTTCTAAAAATAGTACATATAAAAAAATAGATGTATTTTAGATTTAATACATGTAAAAAAACCAAGTAACATTTTAACTTAATTAATTTCTAGTTTAATATGAATTAATAAAATTAAATTAAATTTCATGTAAGCTATGTATATTAATGTGTTTCTAAAAAATGCTTGTCTTGTATGCTCTTTTTAATTCCTGAAATATAATAAAACTTTACATAGCATATACTTATGTAAACTGCTTATGTAATATGAACATTGCTCTCTCTCTCTCTCTCTCTCTCTCTCTCTCTCTCTCTCTCTCTCTCTCTCTCTCGCTCTCAATCTCTCTCTCTCTCTATATATATATATATTTATATATATATATATATATATATATTTATATTCATATATATATATTTATATATATATATATATATATATATATATATATATTTGTTTTAATTTTATTACATTTTTATATCTCTAATTTTATAACATAGTTGATTAAAATGCACCAGAGCAAAATTCAAGAAAAAACTAAGCTTTAACAAGCTAAACGAGTTAAAATACATTTTTACAGAAAAATTAAATTTAAGCAACAACCAAAAGAAGGTCAAAGTATAAAGAAAGTAATAATAATAATGAAGAAAATTTTTTTTTTATTTCTACAGTAAGAAATTCTCAAAATTTATTTTTAAAAAATAAACAAACCACTCAATGTTAGCGATTCCACGGCTTAACAAAAAACATTTGACGTTTGACAAAAAAACACGTAACTTTCATAAACTTTGCTCTGTTATATCTTTTTGCATGGTTCAGCCAGCGCCTTTAGGTTTTTTTCATCAGTTAGTGTAACTCAATTTCTTTCCAACCATACATAGAAAGTACTAAGCTTTGTATGGCTTCATTTATATATTACCCATATCTTGAGACCACTTTTCATAAAAAACATGCCGCGGAAACGTTTTTTTAAAAGAAGCTTTTGAAGGTAAGGATTCCTAAGATCTTAAACACATCTAATTTTTATGAAACTTTCCATATTTATTAAGAAAAGGACGAGGAATCTAATGGAAACTGGACGTTTTTTAACATTTATACAAAAAATTTTAGTTCTCAGCGTTTAAAAACTTCAAGGTTGATTTATATAGAAAAAAAAGTGTTTTTGAAAAACGTCCAGGTGGAAATTGCAAGTTTAGCCTTTCCGCTATTTAAAACAAGTATTTACTTAAGTTTACCTAAAGAATTGGTACTTAGGATTTGCACATATAAATTATGTGTATATATATATATGCTTTTGTTCGCGTATTTAATGACGTTATCTGTTTTGATTTTTGCGTTTGTTTTGGTTAGATTATGAAAATTAAATTGAAAGCGAAAGTATAATTCTTAAAATTTTAATCAAATGAAAATACATCTTTTACTTTTTCCCAGGTAAAAGGTCTGCATTCTTCAAGAAAGTTAAAATCTTGATTTTTACTATTTTAACTACAGGTTGCTCTTATTTCAACTGTTTTTTTAAAACAAAAACCTAAAAATAGTATTCAACAAAAGCTTATGAAAATGGAGTTGTGTAAGAAATTCTTTATTTCTTTTTATATTTTTTTGCCTCTATTTGTTTGTTGATTAAATACTATGAACTCTTGTAATAATTATTTTAATTCCTTTTTTTTAGGTGTTGACATAAGCAATAGTCTCACCAAAATGGTTGCTCCATCTTTAAGTCAAGAAAGTAAGTCAAAATTACAAATTAAGAATACTGTAGCACAAATTTTTTACATTTTATTAATTCTAATTATTGAAACCAAAATAATCCACCCATTATTTTCCTTTATGTCACTTAAATTAAGTTTAATTTTAATTTTAGTCTCTGACACTGTTATGGATTATCTAAATATTAATGGAGGCATTGTATCCCTCAAAAATCCAGATTTGGTTTTAACCAATCGCCATTTTTTACAAATTTGTAAAGAAAAAGTTAAATTTAACTTGACATGGTCAAATCTTTCAGTATTCAAAAGTCAAAAGATTTTATTGCAAAAGTAAATCGTGCCAAAAATTTTGATTTAAGAAAGTATTTTTTAAGCTCTGCTTTATCTTTTATTGGTGCTTTTCCGGATGTTGTTGGTTTGTCACCTTCTGATGCTTGTTCTACCCCAACTTCTATCCACAATAGTGAAATTGTTCCAAATCAAATTACTGTTTCTGTATCTTCTGATTTAAACTTGCAAATTGCTAATGATGATTTTTTGTGTTCTGTTACTCCAAACTCTATTGTATACACCCCTTTAGGAAATGATTCTGAAAATTTTCTTCTTGAAGCGCAAGTTAATGAAGTGAATCTGCCAGTTTCCAATTCAGATAAAAAACTACCTATATATCAGGTGATTTGGCCGATCAAATAAAAAAATACAAACAGAGAATTATTCATCTTAAAATACAAAATAGACAATCTTAAATTACAAAATAGACCTTTAAGCTTTTCAGGATGATCACTAGTTTTGGTTAAAAGTTAACCCATTACTTAGTGACACTAGTGTGACTTAGGAGCGTTTAGTGCCACAGGGTCTGTGTGTTTTGTAATTGTGATGTTATTGTTCTGATATTTTGTGTTGATAGACAACTTGGCTTACCTTCTCGATGGTGTCTATTGTTAAAAATGATTGTTAGTTTGTTTCGTTACTGAAACTTGCTACTTCTAATCATTCACTAAAAGCCAAGAAATAAGTTTTTATGAAAATAACATAGAAAAAACATTTTTCTATGTTATTTTCATTTTTTTTGTCTTAGGCGTTTTCATAGGTTCACATAAGCAATCTTAAAGAGTAAGTTTCTTATTTTATACTTATTTAGTTTTAAATGTTTTTAATTTATATATTTTTAAAATGAATTAACAAAATATTTTTAACACGTTACTGTGCATCTGTGTTTCTAATAATAATATTTTTACATTTTTAGATATAATTTCTGCTGTTATACCTGCCTATTGCAGTTGTACTCCAAATTTCAGAAAGTTCGTTTGCTGTAAGTTATTTTCATTAAAAATTAAATTTTAACTTTATTGAAGAATCTTTTGTCAGTTAAATAGGTTATTCTGAATAATTTCGACAGATTTTAATGCCCTTTTGTAGTAATTTACTGACCGGTCTGTAAATTATACAATAATTTCAAAATGATGTATGATTTGGATTTCATGATTCCTTTATGCATATTTGTATGGTGTAATTATAATAAAGCCCCAAATTTTATTTTCCAAAACTAAGTAAATAAGTGAAAACCATCAGTCTGTAAAATAGATGAATCTGGTTAATCTCGTCAGATGAATAAAAATGGGACCATTATGAAAAATTTCGAATCAAATTTAATAACGGTTGAAAAATATCAAATATATTCATAGTCGGTATGCCCAGTTAGTTTGTGTAGCCCTTTTGCAGTAATTTACTGACCGGTCTGTAAATTATGCAATGATTTCAAAATAATGTACTATTTGGATTCCATGGTTCCTTTATGCACATTTGTATGGTGTTATTATAATATAACCCCAAATTTTATTTTCTAAAACTAAGTAAATAAGTGAAAACCCTCAGTCTGTAAAATAGATGATTCTGGTAAATCTCGTCAGTTGAACAAAAAAATTTTGGGGTATTTTATTTTCTTATAGTTGTTGGATCACTATGGAAAATTTAAAGTCAAATGTAATAATGGTTTAAAAGTTATTTTAAAGTTAATATGACACCAAAACTAAGTAAATAAGTTAAAACCCACACTCTGTAAAATAGACAAATCTGGACAATCCCGACTGAATTAAATAAAAATATTTTGGTATTTTATTTTCTTACAGTTGTTGAATCACTATGGAAAGTTCCAAGCCAATTGTAATAAGGGTTCAAAAGTTATTCAAGAGTCAATATGACACCAAAACTAAGTAAATAAGTAAAAACCCTTAGTCTGTAAAATAGACAATTCTGGACAATCCCAATAGAATTAAAAAAATTTTTTTTTGGTATTTTATTTTCTTATAGTTGTTGAATCACTATGGAAAATTTCAAGTCAAATGTAATAACGGTTAAAAAGTTATTCGAAATTCAATATGATCCAAAAATACTCTCTTTTTCGGTGCCATAACACTGCAAATTTTCCATACTTAAGCCCTATTTATACTTAAGCCCTATTTATACTTAAGCCCTATTTATACAAATTTTCCATACTTAAGCCCTATATACTTAAGACCTTTCGTAAACTTCTGGCACATGCGCACCTAAACTTAACGTTCGTAAACGACCGTGTGAAGAAAATAAACTAAAAAAAAAAAAAAAAAAACGCAGTTAAAAGCGTACCTGAACCCGCGCATGCAGATTTTGAGCGCTGACATCAGAAACAAACTTAAAATTTTTGAAGCAAATAGGGCGTATGACGTGTCCCAGCTAGCACACATACATTGATAAAACGTTAGAACAATGTTGTGCGTTGCGTTGGCCCAACATCGACCGCCAACGTTGTTTTTATATCATTTTGGTTACAAATGCGACGTCGCCAACAACCAAAAAACAACGTTGGTTCAATGTTGTATTTTAAGTCGGCATTGCGTAATGTTTTACTTTGATTCAACGTTGTACTTTACGTTGGCACAACGCTGTATTTTACGTTGGCAAAGCGTTGTATTTTACGTTGGTAAAACGTTGTATATTATTAAGTTGATTCAACGTTATATTTAATGTTTCCTCAACTTTATATTTACCTTTCATCGAAGCCGAATTTATTTATTGTTATGATATGCATATGCATTTAAACATAAAATATCATGCATTTATACGCGTGTATAGTCGTAAATAAATGTACAAATGTATTTATATATACGCATTTCCGCCCCTTTGATACTGAGTTGACAATTTTTACTACAAATTATTACTCCTTAATGCGCTGCATCTCATTAAAAACACATTATTTATGTTTGTTTTGCTTGTGGCTTGATATTTCATTACATAAAAAGAGAAAAATATATAAGCAAATATATTTCCGTGATGAACTGAAATATCTAAATGAAAAATAATTCTCATAAATTATACAAATGTATATTTGTATATCCGCCTTTTCTCTAAGCAAACGTAACGTTAATCCACTGTATCAAATCCAACGTTGTTCCAATGTATGTATATACATCAAATCAACGACGGGTGAATAACATTGGATCAATGTTGGGTTGAGATCGTTAAAAAAATCAACTTTTTGCGATGTTTTTACATACATTAATTCAGCGTTGATTTATTCACATTAAATCAACGTCGGTTTAATAACATTGGATCAACGTTGGGTTTACATCGTAAAAACAATCAATTTTTTGCGATGTTTTTACATACGTTGAACCAATGTAAATGAGCCAGCTGTTTTTAGTTCCATCGGTATTAATTTCATCATTAAACAAATGACATTGGATCAACGTTGGTTTTGCATTGGAAAAAACAGCCGACGTTTACGATGGTTATACATACGTTGGCCCAACGTAAGTGTGCTAGCTGGGGTCTATAAGAGCAAAAATTAAATGGCGACTTAAAGGCGAAAAATGCAGTCGCTCGTTTTTTCAATTAGAAAAGCTAAAACCATCAAAACAAGAAACAACAAAAATAAAGGATAAGAACAATAATATTAAATCGGAAAAGAATGAAATCCTAAAAGAGTTCGAAAATTATTATAAAAAACTCTTTGCAAGCGAAAAATGCGACAAAATAGCCAAAAAAAAAATTTTTTAAATATCCCCTATCCAAAATGTACCTAAAACTTTAAGTAAAGAACTAGAGATGATAATAACAATTATTGCAATTAAAAACGCACTGAAAACAATGCAAAATAACAAATCACCCGGAAGCGACGGCCTAACCATCGAATTCTACAAGCAAAATATTTATTTGTTTGGGGAATTGCTGACCGCAGCTATAAACAAAACTTTTAGCAGCGGTAAAATGTGCGAAAGCCAAAAAACAGCAATAATCGTATGTTTGTTTATAAAAGGAGATAAGACAGATATCAACAATTGGCGTGCAATCTCCCTTTTGAATACAGACTATAAAATCATAACTAAGATAATTGCAAATAGACTAAAAAATGATTTACCTCTGATTATAAACGAAAATCAAACGGCATGCGTCCCGCGTATGACCATATATTACAATTTATCATACACCAGAGATATTATAAGAATATCCAACAAAAACCAACTTGATGCGTCTATTATATCCACTGACCAGGTCAAGGCTTTTGATAGAGTTGATAGAAACTATCTTAAAGACACTTTATCTTTTTTTGGTTTTAATACCACATTTATAAATTTTATTAAAACGATATATTACGACATAAGCGCTCAAATAAAAATAAACGGATTTTTATCTAAAAAAATTGAAATTCACAGAGGAGTAAGGCAGGGCTGTCCTCTTTCAATGATTTTATATATCATACAAGCCGAAATTTTCTCAGGATACATGAGAGCAAACAAAAACATAAAAGGAATAACAGTAAACCAAAAAGAAACTAAAATCCAGCAATACGCTGACGACACAAACTTCTATTTAACAGAAGATGAGTCGATAAAAGAATTCGGTAGGGCCTTAAAACTCAACGTTAACTCAAATTAAATGTGGCCAAATGCCAATGCTTTTGGCTTGGAAAAAATAAAACAAAAAACAAAGAAAATATTCTAAACTTTAACTGGGAAGAAAATATCCTTAAAAGCTTGGGTATTAACTTTTCTAATAGAGATTGTTTAATTAACCTTAATCAATGAGACGAAAGCATTGCCATTATTCAAAAGAAAATTAAATGCTGCCAAATGTTTAAATTATCCTTTAAAGGAAAAAGAATAGTAATTAATCAAATACTCTTAAGTAACCTTTGGCACTTAGCTTTTACGTTGCCAATACCTAACGATAGAATTATCAAATATATTGAAAAAATTGTTGAAATTTTCTCTGCAGCAACAGCTCAATTAAAACCAAAAAGTTTCTAAACTTCCTATTAGCCGTGGAGGTTTAAACATTATAGATATAGGCGAAAATCTAATACCCATCCAGCTGGTTTGGGTGACAAAAAATTTTAATCACACCCTAACAGGCGCATGGAAAGCCTCTGCGACGCATATTTTCAATAGTTATAGAAAGCTAATCAAGGAGAAAATATATTTATCACAACCCACTCAAGCAGCGCAATTGATACTCTCCCTGTGTTCTACCAGCAACTAATTAAAAACTGGAGTCATATTTTTAAAGGCGAGCCCATTTTTTATAACAATTTTATAAAGGACAAAAACCACCAGACTCTGAAACCTAAAAAAGAAACCACTCCGAACCAAATATCCAAAATATATGATCTTGCAAAGGTTTTTGTACCGGGTTTCTAAGATTACCAATTAACCGGTCTTAAACAAACAGTATTTAAAAAAAATAAAAACTCCATTCCACGTGCTTGGAAAACAAAAATTAAAAAGGAAGGTCATTCTTATGACCACAACAAATCAAATTTCACCCTAAGAAACTTTATACACCCCCTAAAACTGGTTTTGATTACTGACCTAAAATCAAAATCAGTTTACAATTTTCTTATGAAAAAGAAATACAGTTTGGGTGTAACAACCCTGTTTACTTGGTGGAACTCTTTTTTGAAAAGAGCATGACGGGCACTTCTTCAAATGAATGGTCCCTCCTCTTTCAAAACATTTTCCAAAGAAATAATAACAACAAAGCGAACGAAATAAAATATAAAGCCATTCATTTTGCGCTACCCACAAACTCCATCTTTAAACGCAGAGGTCATGCACCTGATGACCTTTGTCCCCAGTGTATGAAAGATAGAGAAACTCACATGGTATATAGCTGCGAAAAAGTACAACCTTTAATTAAATACACAATATATTTGCTAAATAAGATTTATCCTTGCAGTAAACCTTTTAAAAACACTTTTAAATTCTATCTTTTTGGTTTTGTTGAAAACGCGCCAAAATTTTATATTGATAATTTATTGCTTGACGAGCTTTTATATTATGTCTATTCTATGCGAATGAGAGCTTATCGTGAGAGAAGTATGAGCGCAAGAATAAGCCTTCTAAGAGAATATATATCTTAAAGTAAAAAAATACTTCAGATTGAACATGACATTGCTAAAGAAAACAACCTATTAAACTCTTTTTTAAATGAAACTAAAGAAAAAAGAGATATAAACGGAAACATGAAACTAGAAAATAAATTAAACAAATTTTTGAATTAATTCAAACTTTTTGAAACCTTAAACTTTTTGAAAGACCCAAACTTTTTATTTGTTTTTTAATTTTAATTTTCGCGTTTTCTTTTTACTTTTTTCTTACTTTTCTAAACTCTAAACTCAAGAAAAAACTTTGTAAATATTTCTATGTAATTCTTGTCAAGTAGTCCACAAGGCAATTAGATGGCGGACTACTGAAATATAAACACAGTACCATCACGAAGGGGGCTTCTTCCAGAGTGAGGCTGGTGCATTGCATTGCGCATCGGCTGACCTCTGCGATTACCGCTAACGTCGATAACTCGACAGTATAATTTCTGGTAGCGAAAGCCTGCGTTCGCGCTCGCTTTCTTCATGATCTCAATTAAATCGTGAAAATTCAGACAATATCTATCGCCCGCGCTCACTTTTATTCAATATCAAATACCCGCGCTTTTAAGAAGAAGCTACTTATTTTGTACTTATGCAACTTTTGTACCAATTTAATGCTTCTATAATATAATCTTTAATAATCTATACTATAATCTTTCAGATACATACTATTATTACTATTATTACTACATACTATTTTTAGCGTACTATTTTTACATGAATTTGCATGGAATACTTTCTTTTTTTTTTCATGTCAAGAAATGGAGCTGAGCAAGAAGCTCTTTACCGGGTGTGTCATTGCTGTTTGCGTAATGCTAGCCCACTACTTTGTAGTTTGGCATGACATAAAATTTTTATTTTTATTTTCGATTTTTAATAATTTTTCAAAAACATTTATTCAATAATGTTTATAAGTATTTAAATTAGCTTATTTTTTTATATAAATTATTATAATATAAAACTAGTTAGAAAACTGGTTAACAGTTTTAAGAATAACCTAAGCCTTTCACTAAGGGAACGTGCAAAAAATATATGGATTTTCTCATAGTTTTGTTGCAAAAGTTAGAAACAAACATGGTTTTCATTCTTTCAAAGCACAAAAAGTGCCCAACCGTTCTGAAACTCAACAAAAAAGTGCAAGAACCCGCGAACCCAAAAAAGTGCCCGCGGTTAGAAGAAGAACCCGCGGCAAGAAATTGTATGACTATAAATATTTCTATTGAATACGAAGAAACTTATATCAAGTACGATCATCAACAAACTCCTGGTGCTGTTTATTATATTGCCAAATATAGAGGAAAAGCAGATAAGAAATTTAAATACATAAAACATGACAAGTTCGCTAAAAATGATTTGGCAAGCTATTTGCAGTTGTGGCAAAAAATCAGCACCTTATATTTCTCAGCCCACACTTTTTGGTCAAATATATGTTAAAGAGTTTTTACAAAAACGCCTTTTACCTCTCATTAAATCACACAATAACAGACCTGTGTTCTGGCCTGATTTAGCTTCAATTCATTATTGTAAACTAGCTATGGAATGGTATAAAACGAATAATGTGAAATTTGTGCCTAAAACAGAAATTCTTCCAAACTGCCCAGAATTGAGAGTTATTGAAAAGTACTGGGCTGTTATTTAAAGAAAAATGAAAAAAACGAAAAAGCTTTGCAGAAACATTAAAGATATTAAAATATCATTTAAAAAAGCACCAAATAGTTTTGATTCCTATTATGTGCTCAAGCAAAAGCTCGAAATTTTATTAGGTTCCCACAAGAATAATTAATTTTTTTTTTAATGTTTGATCTTCTTATATTATCGTATTAAAATTATAACTTGGTTTGAAATAAAAAATGTTTTTCTACGTTCACATTTATTTTGTGTACACGCTTTAATGATAAACTTTAAAAAAAGTGAAAAAAATAAAAGAAGTTAAAATATCTAAAAATAACTTTAATATAAATAAAAAATCAAGCAAAAAAAAATACATAAACATTTGTTTCAAGTTTAATGTAAAATAATTACTTGCCATGTCGTAACTATTAATTCCCCCCCCCCTCCTCCGCCAAAAATGTAATGGGGCCCTCCTTCTTTAAATTTTTTCAAAATATCTTTACAAATGAAATATCCAACATTTGCTTTTTATATTGAGTTAATATAACACGATTAAGTAAATAAAAAATTTTATTTTATAAATTTGAGAAATAATCTAGAATCTTTTCTCAAAATAATTATAAAAAAGAACGAACATTAAAACAATGTTTAAGAGATGCATACTTAATAGCAAAAACTAACTTTACCTCACTTATGCCTATGGCAGAATTGTTATTTTCATAATAGTTATACTATCTTAAGACAGTAATTCTTAGAATGCTGTCAAGAATAGAAAAAAAATTGAAGAATATTCTAAGAAACTTTGTATTTGCTGAACTATTTTAAATATAAGCTTTTCTTTTTTTTTTTCTTTTCTTTTTTTAAACATCTTCGCCTCCAACAAAGCTGCAAGCAACCACTAATTAAATTTGGAAGTTACTAGAAGAGAACGATGAAGATTGTAGAGCAAAATAATGATTGATGGACGACTTAAAGGATTGCAAATTATATGAATCAGGAAAGCAAGATAAAGGAAGCGGTTTCCAAAGAACTGATGTTCGAGGAAAAAAACTAGACGAATAAGAGTTTTTGGAGCACTTAGGAACAGTCACAGAAAAAGGGTGAGTCTGAATTAAATGATGAGTAACACGAGAATGAACTTTAGTAGATGGCACAAAAGACGCTATGGTAGATGCTATAGGTCTCTTTAGAGCAATGCCCATTATAGTATTTGTAGAAAAGAGAAAGAGAAGCAACATTTACGACGATGTGGTAATGGTTGGAGGTTGGCTGCAAGAGCCTTGCCTTCTTGTTCGCAAATTCCGCAATTACTTTATCTAAAGGCGGTTCTCCACTAGTCGAAAAATGTCGCGACGCGCGATATTTTTCGCTGCTCTACATGCGCAGATCAATCAAACTTGTGTACCGCGAACATGTGTCAATCTTGACATGAAAGCAAAAGCGTTTTTTTATTTATAAAAAGTAATAAAAATTTGCGATAAAAAAGAAGATGGAAAAATTAAGATTTTTACTTCTTGTCAGAAAGTTATACATGAATATTTATATATGGCAAAGAAAAAAAAGAAAAAAGAAAAAAAGAGGTTTTTGGATAAGAAATATTTACAACGAGAGAAAGTTAAAGGGGGAATAAATCTCATGATCATAAAGTGTCAAATCATTAAGATTCTTTTTAATGATTTGGCACTTTATGATCATGAGATTTTTTAAAAATATTTTTGAATGTCCCCTTCAACTTTTGAAAAACTTTTACAAATTGTGGCTCTTGATATAACAAAAACTAATACGAAAATGCGTAAACCTATTTGTGCACAAGAAAGACTTGTTATAACAGTAAGGTATTTGGCAACTGGGGATGCACACACTACAATAGCGGCTAATTATCGAATGTCACCAACCACTGTTGGTAGAATAGTTTATGAAACTTGTAATGCTATTTGGAACAATTTGATACGAGAATACGTAAAAGCGTCTGATTCTGAAACTAAGTGGGAAAAAATTGCATACGAATTTGAAATAAGATGTCACTTTCCACATTGTGTTGGTGCCATTGATGGTAAGCATGTTCAAATTTTTGCTCCGGATTGATCAGGATCAAGCTATTTTAACTATAAAAAGACACACAGTATAATATTGATGGCCGTTTCTGATGCGAAGTACCATTTTTTTTTGGTAGATATTGGTGATAGTGGCAGACAAATTGATGGAAGTGTTTACAACAATAGTCAATTAGGATTTGCCATAGAGAAAAACATTTTAAAAATTCCAAAAGTTTCAAAAATATCTAATAACTCTCAAAAAATTTTGCCCTCTGTTTTCTGCTTTCAGATGATGCGTTTGGGTTAAAAAGACACATGATGAAGCCCTATGCTTTTAAAAATCTTTTAACTGATAAACTTGTTTTAAACAATAGACTTAGTAGAGCACGAAGAGTTGTTGAAAATGCCTTTGGTATTGCATCGAGTAGATTTCGTGTTTTTTATAAACCAATTATTGCTAATGTTTAAAATGTTATTGCAATAACATTTTTAACATTAAGCTGCTTTAAATAATTTTCTAATGACTGAAAATGTATATAACAATAATAGTTACTTCACTTCAAATTATGTCGATCAGGATGGACCGAATGGAATACAACTTGGTTATTGGAGAAAAGAGGCGCCAAGTGTAAATAGTTTAGTCATAAATAGTAGATCAAATAACTACTCTGAAAAAAAGTTGATTCGCTATTAGATATCGTAAAGCGAGTAAAATTTAATTAAAAGTATTATATATTATATTATATATAAAAGTACAATATATTAATTAATAACAATTACTTTTTTGTTTTTTATCTTTAAGAGAAAAACAAATACAACTAATAAAATACAACTTCTAAATGTCTTCATATTCGACTCCAAATTCTATTTCAAATAAAAGTTGATTTATTTTTAACTTGGCTAATTTTGCCTTTTTTATCGGTAATCCTTGCAACACAGGATTAAGACTATTACAAAAAGAAGACATTTCACAGATTGTTTTCTTTTTTTCTTTTAAAGAATCAACTATGCGATTGTCAAGATCTTTCATTTGCTTTGAAAAATGGTTATCCGATTTTTTTATAACTGATTTTCGCTTCTTATTTACACGTATATCTAAACATTTCTCACTTGAATCATCTGTAAGTATAAAAGGATTAGAAATAGTAGGCGGGGTTATCAATTCTGTAGTCAAACTAATATTAATCTCAGTCAGGTTTTTAGAATTTGTCGATTCAGTAGTCAATTTTAAATTGCTGTAAGTTGGTTTGTTGGAAATTTTTTCATAAAGGAAAACCATTTGATCAAAGCATTTACACTTTGGTAAGGAAAGTGCTCCAGCTTCAGATCTTGTAAGAGCTCGTCTTTGATCTAAACATTTTTAAGATTATCTTTCAAATTCTTCAACGTTTTTTGCAAAACGAATACTAAATACAGAATGTATGAATTTATAAAATGATAATCAAATGTTTATGATAATCAAACACAAAGTCATATGACTATTATGACTAAAGAATAAAGCGACGACGGACAAAGAAGCAGAAGGAAAAGTAACACGAAAGATACGAGGATGAGGAAGAAGCAGAAGTAATGAAAACTCTAAACGAAGTGATCCGCCACCGACACCACACAAAAACGAAAGGAAAAAAAAGAATATGAGCGAATAACGAAAATGGCTCTTTATTATTTTTTATTTTTTCTTTTACTTTTATTAATGCTTTTTTATTAAACTTTTTATTTTTATACGAATAGTATTGCATAAAAACGCTTAACTCTAAATCACCCGAAGTATGCGTTCCAAAAAAGAATGTGCATTTTGGCACGTTTTTAATTATGGAACTCCTACGTAAGGGTAAAAAAGCCTTAATGCTGATGAATAGATATTTTAAATATTTTCCTAGTCAATGTGGCTGGTTTAATAAATAAACAAAAACAAGAAACAGTTTTGAACAATTTAAAAAAAACTAAATTATGATTTTTATTTCCTACAAGATACTTATCTTAAAAAAATACAAAATGATAAGTTATCAAGAAACTGGAAAGGCAGTGTATTTACTCT
Organism: Hydra vulgaris; assembly: GCF_038396675.1. Taxonomy (NCBI): domain Eukaryota; kingdom Metazoa; phylum Cnidaria; class Hydrozoa; order Anthoathecata; family Hydridae; genus Hydra; species Hydra vulgaris. The sequence goes on from NC_088931.1 coordinate 84,942,024, forward strand.
GCGGGCAAGCCTCGCACAGGTGGTACTACAATAATAAGCAAACATATGCTAAAAGCTTACGAAAATTTCGAAGACAAAAAAGGAATTCTTAATTTCGTTTTAACCCTTTAACAGTCCGGTGTTTTTTTAATTACGGTCGCTATTAGTCCAGCTTTTTTTTTGAAGTCACTTCTAGATATCCCGTGTTTTTGAAAAAGATCGTGTATTTTTACTCTTAAATTAATGTTTTTTTACTATTTTTAACGCTATTAAACACTACAAAATGTTATTAATATATAATTTAAGAATATATAATCATACTATATAAATACAAAACTCTGGCATCCAATCTCTCTTTTAAATGCAGACTATAAAATCATAACAGAAATATTCAAAAATATAGGCTTAAAAAGGTTTTCCCATAGATTATAAACGAAAATCAAACAGCATGCATCCCGCATAGAACCATATATTATAATTTATCATACACTAGAGATATCATAAGAATATTCAACAAAAATCAATCAGATACCTCTATAATATTCTCTATAATTTTTATTCTTTTAAACAAAATCTTAAAAAACTCATTTTTTCAACTGAAAATATACTAATCTACTTTTAAATTTTAAATTTTTTTGAAAATCCCTTATCTATATTAGTCTATGTATATATTTAATGTATATTCTTTTTTATTTATTTTTTTGTTTGTTTTTTTATCCACAAGCAATTAGCGGTTTCTCTGTGACAAAACCTGATGGTCTTTTTTTTTTTTTTTTAAGTTTACAATTATTAATCGTAATATAACAATATAACAATACATAAACTTGGTAACTGAAAAAAGATCCAAAAGATCTTGTCGTCAGAACCAAATAAAATATATCAAACGTGTATATACAATATAATAAAAATACAATTGATTTAATAATTATTAACAATGTAGAATAAACAAAAACAGAAAATAATTTTACATTTCAAAAATATTTATATATACTGTCAGTAAAAAGAATATAGTTTTTTAATTTAGTTTTAAAAACAGAAAACGAAATTGAAAAATCAAAATTTGGAACAACAATTTTGTTCCATAAATACGGTGTTCGATAGTTTATGCAAAATTTGATTAAACTTTGTTTGACAAAAGGGTTCAATTATTAAATTATTATTTCGTAAAGTATATTTGTTTATAGCTTTATGGGTAAAAAGATCTTTAAAAATGAACAATGGTTGTTCACTTTTACAACGAAACATAAAACATAAAATATTATAGACATTGAGTTCGTAAACGTTAAGTGCTTTAACGTTTTTAAACAAAATATTAGAATGAGAAAAACGATTTTCAAAACATATTAAACGCATTGCGTGTTTCTGACGATGGGAGAGATTTCGTAACATACTTTTAGAGGTACTTCCCCAAACAATATTGGCATAATTTATATAGCTATGAATAAATGAGTAGTAGAGTTGAATTAAATTTTGTTTATTTAGATAGTATCTGACCTTATATAGAACTCCAATACTTTTGGCAAATTTAGTAGAAATAAAGTCGATATCATACTTCCATGTAATATTTTCATCGATGTAAATGCGTAAAAATCTTGTGACCGACTCCTTTTTTATTTCAATTTTATCAATAAAAAGTTTAGGTAAATTATTTGGTAAAAAACGCTTTTTTCGAGGGAGTGGAAAAGAATCCATTTTGTTTTGTCAATGTTTAAAGTTAACTTGTTGCACTTAAACCAGTTGGAGATGTGATTGAGTTCTTTATTCATATTTGAAAAAAGCTCATAAATGTCACTGCTTGACAGAAATAAATTAGTATCGTCCGCAAAAATGATACTTAAAAGGTTAGAAGCTTTATTTAAATTATTTATATATATATATAGTAAATTTCTATAAGTAAAGACACTCAATTTCTGCAAGTAAACTTTTTGAATATGCAAAAAAAAAAAAAAAAAAAATTTTATGTATAGTAGGTACTTCAGTCAGGTGACAAATTCTGTAGACAAAATTTTCGAAGTTTTTTATATATAAATTATACTTTTTCAGAATAGATTGAGACCAATTTTTTAATTTTTGATGTCGTAATAAAAACTTTTACGAAAAAAGTAAAATGATTATACTTTCATAAAACATTTGCTAGATTTTTTAATAAATGTTTATCTGACTGTAGGAACAATTTTAATGTTTTGGTGATTATCTTAGCCTAAAATTATTTTATTTGCGTTCTAGCACCTTTTAAAATAACATATATGCTTTACTCATTGTTTCTGTGAATTTTTTTGGTTTTGTGATGAATTAGTCGGTCTAAAAAACCTTTAAAAAAACCAAGTTTTTTTAAAGATACTTTATACCGCCTATTTCAAAAAAAAATTTTGAAGTATGTATATCAAGTGAAAACAATAAAACGAAGGGTAAAAAAAGAAAATTGAAACATCAAACCTCAAAAAATTGTTTTAAAAGATTAAAACTAGCTTTACCCGTTTGTAAAAACATGTTCAAATCTGCTAAAGTTCATAATAGTAATATAAAAAAACACTTACATCTAACGACTTAAGAATGACATATAAGTTATTACATGCAAGTAATAAAGCAAAGATTCAACAATTAAAATAAAAACAAAACAAGGAAATAAAAGAATTGAAATATTACTATAATAAAGTTATTACAAACCTTAATAAAACAGTTAAGCTTTTGATAGGTAGAGTTGTAAAAAGTGACAAAAAGTTGCACTCCTTCGTTAGGAAAAAAGAATTGCATGAAAAAAATTATATAATATAAATAAAAAGTTTAGCATGGTAGTAACTAAACATCAAAAGTTTTCTTTTAATAGTTTAAATAATCCTAAAAAAGATAAATAAAAAAAAAAGATATTGACTCTCCTAATATTGAAGAAAAGTTACTATACAAAAAATATAAAGATTTGAACACTTAAAATTGTCTTCTCCTTGATTGCAAAATAGTAACATTTCAAAATGGAAGGTATTTTAATGACATAAGAGAGGTTATTATGAACTTAGTCATGATAGTTTCTTTGAATGTCAGCATGAATAAAGTTAATGAGGTTATCACAATTGTTTAAAAAAACTAGCAAAGTTAGATATACAAAAGCTTCCCTCAATTGATACAAAATCTGATAAAACAATTAAATCTTTTGAAAAGTTAGTTTTAAACAATAGTTATGAAAAAAATTTTATCATTAAATACTGCAGAATCAGGTGGCATTAAATTGATAAGAACTGCATGTAAAGCCTTTCATGTTAGGGGAGTGATGAAACTGGAGTTGCTGGGTATTTTAATGCATTTCTTGCTGGTAAAGGACAAAGTAAGTGTATGCTAGCACCCTTTGTTGGTAACCGAATTGATACACTTTATTATAATGCTGCAGCTTTGTATTTTCATTCCAAGGATATTTAAGAGTTTCTTTAAAATTGGCCGAATCTAAATAATCTTTTACCTGCAGTTAAAGAAGATATTAGCAACAACTTATATTTAGCAGAAGTGCGGGCTCTTGAAATAATTGATAAAATGATTACAGGCTTACTTTGGCGGATAATTGAATCACAAAAGAGTATTCTTGACATGAATCCATTTTCGCTAAATTTAAAAATTTCAGACTTGTGTAAAAATGCATCAACTATGATTTCGAAAACACCTATATTCAGTCCAAGCGATGCTAATATTCAAGCTTATACTAAGTGGTATAAAAAAAAAACACTAGACTGGTTGGATAAAAAGGCTTAAAAACCAAAAAAATATTAGGAGCACAGTTAGATTTTTATAGGTATGTTATGGAAGCAAAATCTGAACCTAAATATTTTTACAAAACTAAAATGCTTGGAGGCAAGAGAATAGACTTTACAAACTATGAGTTATTCAGTAATTTGCAATCAATTATTAGAACAAAGAATTTTCCTGAACCCATTAAAAGAAAGATTTTTCTTAAAGAAAGAAAAGTACAAGAAATTTTGATTTTGAAACAAAAAGAAGAGTTATGTAAAAAATTGAATGCAAGACTGTCTCGGTTAGCCAATCAAGACTGTCTCAGTTAGCGTTAAAAATTCAACGTCCTGCCTAATATTTTAAATGATCTTAATTATCTTGTTGGGAAATTTATTCAACATAAAATTATAAAAGTCAACACTAAAAAGTATTTTTGGTGTACAGGTAAAGTTCTTAGAATAAAAAAGCTAACCCCTAGTTTAAAAAAAACTTTGTTTGATGTAGTCTAGGAGACTGAAGAAAATTAAGTAAAGATTTTTTCATTGCTTGCTGACCTTGAAAATGGAAAGGTTATTGTATTGTTAAAGCTTATTTTACAATGTATTTAATTGTAAAAAAAACAAAAGTTGTAAATTTTATATTAAATATGATATTTGAGAAAATTGAAAATTTGTCAACCTAGTGCTTTAATTCTTCACAATTTGATGTTCTAATAATTCAATAGAATAAAATCAGGGCTATAACTATATTAGTCTGCATAATTATTTTTTCTGTTCTAAAGTTTAGTCAGTTGTGAACTAAACGTCGTCTTATTTGTTTATTACTGTTTATGCATGAAAAATAACAGATTGATTATTGCCTAAAGTTGTTGCTTAAAATTTTTGCGCATACATAATTTAAGCTAATGACAAAAAAAAAATCCAAAAAATCTTAATTTTAAAATAATTAAATTAAAAACTTAATTTTAAAATAATTAAATTAAAAACTTAATTTTAAAATAATTAAATTAAAAACTTAATTTTAAAATAATTAAATTGAAAACTTAATTTTATACATTAAACACTTATAATATATTATAACTTTATTGCTGTGCTTTATGTCTAATAAATTGAGTAATTTTGTTATATTATGTTGAATGCATTTACAATGTTATTCTTGTTTCAAAATGGGTTCAATCAATTTTGTAACACTTCTGGTTATAAAGAAATTTGCATTTTAAATTTTGTAGTTTAAAAGTTGCATAAGTTTTCAATTAATAATAATATAACAAAAAGCTTTTTTATTTTTTAATGTTTAGCTCTAACTTATGGTGTTTGTTTTGTTTTCATTTTACATTAAAAAAAAATGTTGAAGTGCCTAACAAATATCAACCTCCTAGAAAAAAAAAAAATTAAAATTTACAAAATTTAAAAATAAAATATAAAAGCAAAGGTTGTTATTTTTGTAACACCTTTAAATATATTTTTGTAAGATAATATTTGAAAGTGTTAAACTCAGATATATTATTTAAATTTAAAAATGTAATAGCTGATTTGTTTTATTTAAAAGGCTTTTTTTTCACAAATACCGCTATTGGTTGAAATTTTTTGTTCAATTCCTTTATATCAACACCTTTAAGTTTTTCAAGTTTTTCTTTTTCAAACGCGATCTTGAACGTTTTAAGTTTTGTTTACGCATTTGCTCAAGCTTTGTTTTGAAGTCTAACTTGACAAAGTCAGACTTCAAGTTCGCTTCTTGTATTCTACCCCGAGTCTAAACATTTTTATAAACATAACAAGGTTTTCATCATAAAAGGATAAATAAAATGTAAAAATCAACAAAAAACTAAATGATTACGATAAGTCTTACCATAGTTTGATAGTCAATAGGGTAATAAGGTTTATCCTCCTCTGGGTTATTGTCATATATAGGTATTTGATTGTTGATAAGAGTAAATTTAAGGAAGACTAGATATTTCGCGCAATGTGAATGAACATTTTATAGAGTACATAAAAGTTTTAAAAATTGTACAAAGGTGTTGTATGAAGCAAGTTGCGGTTCATCAATGAAAAGAAAAGTATCCTTCAAGCTATGCCACATTAAATATATATGTTATTGGTCAAAGAAAGTGTGAATTGATTGAAAGATGAAAGTGTAAAGTGACTGGTTAGAAATGTGGTATTTTGAGAGCATATAATAAAAAATATTTAAATATACTTCTTGAAAAAAAGTACTGCGATTCACGCAATTAGCGTGTAGAGGGGTACCACGTGGTTAAAAGTGTACGAAGCGGGAACATTGCATTGCATTTATCTCATTGGTCTCATTGGTCTACAAAGCAAAACGACCGATGAATTGTTCAGTTAGGTGAATTATATTGTAAATTGCCAAATACAATTCGGGGTGACATCATCCTATCCCTCTCCCTCTGTTTATGATAAGTTACTTTACTTTTGATTTTTTCTGTAGGATGGACCGATGAAGTAATTTTTATAAGGAGTCAATGACAGGCCTTAGAGATCATTCGTATAATATACATAGACTTAAAAAAATAATATCATGTTTTAATCTTACCCATTAGAAATAACTTTCTGTTTAAATAAAAAAAACACTTGATTTTGATATCCTTGTTAGAAACAAACTTTCTAAACAATTGTGTAGTTCAAAAACGCTTACATTTTTAAAATCATTACAGATAAAATATTAAAAAGCATTATAAGTAAAAAAATTTCATATATGAGGAGTCCACTTGTAAACAAGATATTTCACTTTTTACCTGTAATTGAAATCTATTTGCTGCGTGTTTGTTTGACAATATTCTGCTAATGCAAAGCTATTCTAAACACTCGAGTCAATCTTGGCAAAGGCTGTTTTGTATTGTTTTTAGTTATCCATTTAATAATAAAGTTATGTAAATGTTGCCTTGGCTATTTAGTTCATAAATTAGACATACTTGTCTAACCTACTTAACGAAGTGCAACGAGAAGGTAAGCCATAGGACTTTGCACTCCACCATTAATCTGTCGTGTTGCCTAAGGTTAGCCCTCCATTTCTGGATTCTTTCCTTTTCTTGATAGGCAGTTTAAGTAAAGTATAAGTAATGTGGCTAAATGATAATAAAAATTTACTAAAAAAGTAACAACCTAAATCACCTGAAGACGCTTTTAACATTAAGAATTAATAGAAATATCAAATAAAATATGAGTTTCACAGTTTATATAAAACAATGAATAGTAATAATTTGCGAATAAAAATGATTTTCGCAGTATAAAACATGTTTAAAACAACAAGTAGAAATATTTTGCTATTGAGAATTCATTTACATTTAAGGGATACTTAATCATTCAATCTATTTTCTTACATAGTACTTCAAGTGTAAGTTTTTATTCTCCTAAGAGTAGATATTGACCTTTCACACTCACAAGTTGTGATTAGTATTGTAAGTATATGAAAAGCCTCTAAAATGTTTGGAAAGCCTCTCATATCCATAAGCTTTAATGTATCAGAAATAGTAGATCTAATTCAGCATTAATTGATGAAAAATGAGGAAGATCATATTTATAAAACTTCAAAAAAATTAGGAATTATTATTAAAATTTATTTTTACAATATAAAATTTACAACCCCCTCAAATTGATGGGGGTTTAAACTTTATATGGTTATAACTTTTAAACGCTCAAATATTTTACTATGGAACTTAAAATTTATCAATGAATATAAGTCTAGTTAAAAATTGTACAAAAAATATTTCATCAACTTGTTGCTCTCACGTTTGGAGCGGGTAGGCGAAAATTTGGGGCTTTTTTGTTCCCAAGCTCTAATCATTGCAATTTTTTGCAAAGCATCTTTATTTGACATAAGTGTAAACATATAAGTGTTTGCAGTTTGCTCCATGTCTGAAAGTTTGCTATCTCAAAGATCAAAAAATAATGGTGCGTGCCTTGACAACTAAATAAACAAACAACAACCAAATAGACACTAAATAACACCGAAATAACAAAATGTGTTAATAGTTAGTTAACAAAGTTTAAACCATAGATCTAACATCTAAGTCCATTTTGTGATATCATTTTAGTTAAATAAAGTTTTCATAAAGCTCAAAACAAACAAAAAATACCTTAATTCTGTATAACCAAGATTTCTTTTAGTTAAGGTTACAAAATCCATCATATTTGTATTACATTGGTAAGAATCCCGTATTCTTAGAAACATTAGATTTATTTCGGAAAGCTCTTTAATGAGTCTAGTTTTGTTATTTAAGACATTAGCCTATGATTTTTTTGAACTGCACAAGCAACTAATTCTTCAGTTAAATATGGATTCATATTTTGTAATATTTAAAAAATGAAGTGACGAAAGTCACAAATTCTCATTATCTAGAAAAGGATCACAATTGTGGAGCTCATTTCTCACAAATGAGAGTAAATCGATAAATTCTTTCAACATTTTAAATGCGTTGTTAAATAACAGTTACTTGACCTCAACATTACTGAAACAACCTCTTTTTATTTTAAAAAACTTTTGCACCTCTTGAAATTTTTTTTTTCATTTAAACAATAGCTGGAAATGTTTATGGTTATATCTATAAAAATGCATTTAATTGTATTTATATTTATAAAGATAGATTTACTTGGCTATTTTAATTATACGAGTTCTTACATTTATATATATTTAAATATCTTATAATTTGTGTTTATCTTATATTTAATTGATATTGATTGTAAAATATAATTGAAATTAACGGGGCAAGATGATAAGACCATCGTCTTCTGCTTGCTCCAGTCAATTTGTTACGTTAACAATTTTGTAAAAAATTTTATATTGACAAAAAAGATTATTTATCTATCTATCTGATTAATTAAAAATATTCAGCTACTAGAGTAAGAAATTTATATATCAATATTGGATTGATGTATTCATATTATATAAGAGTATTCATGAAATCCTTATTCAGAAATATTTTATGATGACAAAAACTTTAGTATTCCCTTTGCTTACATTCTCATATCTTCTTTTACCACCTCTTCTCCAGCTCTTTTACCACCTCTTCTCCAGCTCTTTTTATTTCTCAGCTTTTTTTCTAATTTTGTAAGAAGACCGTAATGGATATTCTGAGATCTCTTTCTTTATATCGATTAGTTTGTTTGGCTCCTATCTGTAATGATTTTGCTAAAACTTTTTTAAAGTAATCTTTTTAATTAAACAAGAAAATTTAAAAAAATCCAAGTAACGCAACTTAATTCCAAAATCCTATGTTAGGAAAACTTTTGTATGAATCTAAAAGAAAAAAGTAAAAGAAAACATCTTAGTTTTAACATCATGATGTCAAAAGTTAGATTTAAATGAAGATTTATATAAGAAATAATTTTTAACTCTTATTTTTTAATTTTTAACACTTAAATAAGATTTGAACATTTGTAATTTTTATACGAAAATACTTGTTTTATTTTATTGTTTTAATGAATATATACTTTGTTAAACAAATACTTGTTTATCAAATATTAGTACAGGGTTGTCTGGGGTTATTCCAAACAGTTTATTTTTTCTGACCTATTTTATGCATCATTCAAAATTTAAGATTTTAATTCTTCTTAAACTTGTTTTATTTAAAGTAGACTTGTGTAATGACAAATTATTATAATTATAGTTTGGACATGTCATAAGCCAAACCACTTAACTCCACCTAATTATCGAATATTATTGAAACAACGAAGTTTGTAAAAAGTGGAGTTAAGTGGTTTGGCTTATGACATGCCCATTTCAAAATTACAACGGTTGCAGAAATATTGTTTTTTCTTATTGTTTTGGCTAAATTTTGAAAATGTTATTGAACGGTTTATTTTTAAAAAAATATTCATTTATTATGTATTTTTTTTACTAAGACAGTATTTAATATTAGAATTTAGATATGGTAGAACTATTTGGTAATTTAAACTAAACCGAAATTGTGACATTAAATAAATAGAGCTAATTTAAACATTTAATCTGAAAATTGAGTTTCCCTATTTCTTTTGCATTTATTTAATTTCTTATAAGTAAAGTTATAAGTAACTAATTTATTCAAGTTTCATAAACAAATCATAAACAAAATTTAGAACCTGATTTTACAGCCTCAGGTCAATATCTGTTAGACCCACCAAAAACTGTTAGACCCATTAAAAGCTGTTAGACCCATCAAAAGCTGGCAAAAAAGTAATTGAGAATACAAATAATGATTCTCTTCGTCGTGTTTAAAAGTGTTGTCGTCGTCGTGTTTAAAAGTGTGTTGTCGTCAACTCTTTTTGAAGACATTCTAACAGCTATAAACAATTAAAAAAAAAGAAAAAAGAAGAAACGAGTGCATACAGAATGTTGCAATGTTGTCACTGAAAAAGATGCCTTAACTTGTAGTAAAAAAGAAGCGGCTCCAAAAAATAAAACAAAAATTTGCTCCGAAAAAAAGGACAAATTTAAAGTAAACGTTATTTACGAAAAACAAAACATGAGCATTTTCTATATAATTTTATGGTTGCATATTTCTTCAAATACGCCCGTTATTTGTCCATTGATATAAAGAAAAACTTGATATAAGGAAATACTTTTTTTTTTTTTTGTTAATTCCTTAAGGCCGAGAAAGCCACTAGAGACAAGGAGGCTCCTTATTTGTGGTCTAACCCTCTCTCAACTCTATAACTCCGAAACACGATCCTTGACGAACAAGACCGCTGTGTGGAAAAACGAGTTGAGGGCAGTACTACCAGGGACTTGGTGGGGATCGAATTCGGAACGTGTTTCTTACTTGTCTCCGAAAAAATGCCATGCG
>NC_088931.1:84957500-85065000 GCF_038396675.1 Hydra vulgaris
TACAGACTTCAGAATAGACCATGTTAGTATAGGGGTTTCGTCAGACTGTTTTTCAAATCCCAGATATAGTTTGATCTGATGCCAAGGGAGTTGTTTTTGTATCCGCTATTTATTAGTGCTTGTTCATATTTATTTTTAGATTGATTAAATATAACTTTGTTTGAGGAATTTTGCAAAAGTCTGTTGGATATTGAGGTAGGTAAGTATTTGATAATTTGTGGTGGGTGATTGGAAGATGTGTGGATGTATCTTCAATACATTAACACATCTTCATATTGTTGGGTTTTTTGAAAGGTTTATGGGTGTTTTGGGCTAAATAAAAGTTGACATCAAGTTAACTGATTTAAGATTTGTTTTCTACTTGAAATCCAACATCTTTAAACTTTCGTATTATCAATACTTACATATCAAATTATGTATTATCAACAAACCATCATTACGATAAAGCCCTATGTCAGTTTTTATAATTATATTGGATAGTTTATTGAGTATGTAGACCCCTACAAGTTCACAAATTTTAGCACCATCGTAACTGCCCATTGTTAAATCAAAACTTTCATGATTCAATTTTTTTATCCATGTGCTTTTGTTGTAGTGAGGCGGGATTTTTGGCTATGTTTTATAATTCTAAGTTGGTTATCTGTTAGTGTGGCGTTTTTTTTTTTTGAATTATTCACCTACCCAAGACAAAATGGCCACTACAGTTGAGGAGGCTACTTTTGTGGTTACTACCTTCTCTCTACTCTATAACTCTGAAACACAAACCTCGATGAACAAGACCTATTTTTTAAGTATGTGTTAGTAATGTCAATAGTAATGTAATAAAAGATTTTTTTGCTTATTCAGATTTCGCTTTTTGGCTGGTTAATGAGACATCAGGCAGGTTTTGATTTGAAGTTTTCTTTATGGTCTTTCAAGGTGATAAATGCGATGAGAATAAATGAGATTTTGATAGGTATTCTATTTGGTTGCTCAAATTTAATTTTAAGGCTATTTGGTTGGCTTCTAGGTTGACTGATTTTTCTAAATTATCGGGTGCTTTTTTAGAGGTTTTTGTAACATTTTCGTTCATCAGTTTATTGTGACTTTCAACAGACATTTTATATAGATTATTAGTTTTATCAGCAAATACATGAACTTCTTTGCTGGTTACAATTTTAAGAATATCTTTTTTTATTTTTTTTAAAACTCATTGTTTGTGTTTCTGAATTTAATAGATTTTACTCAATTCAAAAAGTCATTTTCAAAGTTGTTAAGCTTGGTACATTAAGGGGGCGTTAGTTTTGATTTAAAACAGCATTTATCGCTTGTTTCATCGTTTTGTTTGTTTTTTAGAAAGAACTTTCTTAGTTCCAACAAACTCTTTTTATAAAACTTTCTATTTTTTTCTACTAGTTCGATATTATAATTTGTGTATCTCTCTCTCTCTCTCTCTCTCTCTCTCTCTCTCTCTCTCTCTCTCTATATATATATATATATATATATATATATATATATATATATATATATATATATATATATATATATATATATAGATCTATAGTTTGTTGGCTTTGGGAAGAGCGGAAGGAAAAAAGTGATTCTTACGCCAACACATACGTCACTTTTAATTACTTTTGACTTTCGTCCAACATTTTCGTGTTGGACGAAAGTCAAAACCATTAATTTAATTACAAATTAATTGTTATATAAAAAAACCACAAAAACGCAAATTTAATTGACCAGAATGTTTTTAAAAACATTCTGAATGTTTTTAAAACATTCTGAATGTTTTTAACAATAAAAACAATGTTTTTATTTTTATTTTTTTTAATAAAATGTTTTTATTTTTATTTCTTTTAATAAAATGTTTTTATTTTTATTTTTTTTACTGTAAATCATGCGCCGAGTGTTGCTACATCGACTATCTTATAGCCTGACTCGGAAGGGAGTGCTGCTACATCGACTGACAAATAGCCTGACTCGCAAGGGAGTGCTGCTACATTGACTGACAAATAGCCTGACCCGCAAGGGAGTGCTGCTACATCGACTGAGGGTTTGGTTGGGGCAGGCAGTCTATCATTATTAAAAAAAAAAAATTCCGGTCTTGCATTTTAATTTTTACTTTTTGTCAACAAAATATGGAAAAAACTTTCGGACAACATCTAAGGGTTCTATATATATATATATATATATATATATATATATATATATATATATATATATATATATATATATATATATATATATATATATATATATATATATATATATATATATATATATATATATATGAATCAGTTTTTTTTAAAATAGCGAATTTGCTCAAAACTTCTTAAGAGAATTTGCCCTTCTAAAAAACACTGATTCATATACATATATATATATATATATATATATATATATATATATATATATATATATATATATATATATATATATATATATATATTCCTGTAGTTTGACATTTAAGTTTACTGTTTGTAATAAATTTATTGCTTTTTAGAAAACCAAAATAATGCAACTTAATAGACTAGATTGTTTTTTTTTTCAGCAGTAATAAAGAAAATAACATTCAATGTTTTTTCTATATTTTAAATTCAATTTATTTTTATTTTATTACTATTTGCGTACATTGACTGTCAAATAGGTAGAACATGCAAGGAGTATTGCCACATCGACTGCCAAATAGGTAGAACATACAGTGTGATGTCATACTAAAATAGCCTGCTGCCACAAAGTGGCAGCAGGCTATTTTAGTATGACATCACACTGTAAAATAACTATCTTATATCCTGCTGCCACAAAGGGGAGTACCGCTACATCAACTGAAGGTTTGGGATAAGGCAGCAATTTTTTTCTTTTATTATTTTCAGTTTTTTTCTTTCTGAAAAAGCTATATGCTAAAAGATAAGCAAAATGATTAAGCAATTGCTGATCTATATACGCTGTAGTAGATTTTTTAGTCCAACGTCTTTTCATAAACAAATTTTTCAGCAACAATAAAAAAAAATGATTAAAAGCGTTTTTTTAACAACAGCTTTAAATTGAGAATAAAATTTTTTGAAAGATGGCTACAAATTAGTTGTCTTTAAGATTAAGTTTAAAAATCCAATCTGCTAACCTTTTTAGCAAGGGAATCTGAAAACTTTTGTTACATAGAAATATATTTAGTTTAATAAAAGACTGCCTTGATAATTCTTTAATTTTAATTTGTACATTAATACCTTACCTAAATGATTATGTGTCATTTCCCTTGAACAATTTAGTGCACAGTTTATCGACACTCTCGTGTGTTTGATTGTAATACTGTTCTTTCTTAGCATTAAAACAAAGCCAAAATAATCAACTCTATAAAAATCCATAAAAGGAAATCAGTATAGAAAGAAGAGTCTGAATACCCTTATTACATATTTCATAGGATCATTTATAATTATGATATTAATTAAACTTTCTTTTTTTGTTTTTCCCCAGAGCATTATTTGATAACTTGTGAAATTTCCACTTTTCATCATAAGTCATCTCTCATCATAGAGTAATCTCTAACACACAGCACATTAAGAACTTGTTTATATCCTGTTTGTCAATTGCTTGTAAACATATGCTCTTATTTTTTTTAAATTGAACAATAGATGTGTCTTCATCATCTGCAAGTATAGTACAATAGTTTTACTCTTTTCCTTTAATCACCTGTTGATTGTCTCTCTATCTTTAATGAGAGGAAACAAACCAGTCATTAATACTGCTTGTCTCTTTCCATTAAATTCTTTGCATTTTATTTATTATTGTGGAATAAATGTATGTTCTCTAAATATATATGTTTAAATATGTGTTTATAATACATTAATGCAATTAAAAATTTATAATAAAATTGTTGTAATATTTGTTTTCTAAATATATGTTCTCTAGATATATGCCTTTAAATATGTTTTATATATAGTAATGCAATTAAAAATTAATAATAAAATTGTTGTAATATTTGTGGTATGAATGGAACCACGACTAATCCACTATCTACATCTGCAGTTCCTCCAACATTTCCTAGAAATGAGGTTGTTTTTTTATTTTTTTGTTTTTTTTAATCTCTATAATGTTTATACTTTTTCAATCTTTACGTGTAATACTTTTTAATCTTTATGTTTAATACTTTTTCAAATTTTATGTTTAATACTTTTCCATCTCTTTGATACTAGAATTGAGCATGGTAAAATTGGTGGAGGCTAACTTAATATATTTACCATTAAACTTACTGATAAATTATTACTATTGCGATCAACCATATTATGGAGCATCATGTTGATCATATCTCCAAGCTTGATCCTTAGATGGGTTGGTTGCAATAGTAAAAATTTACTGGTAAATTTACCAGTAAACACATCAAGTTACCCTGTATAATCCCAGGTCAGATAAATACATCAGACAATTACTTCAAGTTAACCTATAAACCCAAGTCAGGTCAGGTTCAAGATCATCACGATCACCCTGCTACTGGTATCATGTAACCCAATACTACATGCCCCATGCTCTGCTACTTTTTAGGTTGTGCTTTTTTAGGCAAAGACTAAGAGAAACAAACTCTGAAAAAATCCCCTGCCATGGGGCTTTTGGTTGAGTAAAGACTAGAGATGGTGTCTTGATAAAAATACTCATCTTTAACATTTGTTAACTGCATCCATTCTTTGCCTAGGAGACCTTCTACAAGACAGTAACATTTAAGACACAGGTAACATATGCCCAAGATAAGTACTTTTATCTCTAGCCTCTACTCAACCAAGAGCCCCAAGATATTGTCTTAGGGCTCTTGGCTGAGGAAAAGCTAGAAAAGTACTTATCTTGGGCTTACGTTACCTGCATCCTATATGTTACTGTCTTATAGAAAGTCTCCTAGGCAAAGCTTTTAGAGGTAAGCAGAATAATTCTGTTGACCAGCTTTGAACCCTTTCATCTAATAGGCTGGCATAGATGTAAACCTGGATTACATTGTTTCCTACCTAGGATGATGAATGCTGGATCTTCTTGACTTTACTCAAAGTTTTTTACTTGTGTCTCCGTGATGGTGGCTATGCAACTCCCCCTGTTATCTCTTAATGAGGGTACAGCTCTAAAATTTAGATAATGTCCCTGTTAATGTATTGTCGAGGCCACATAAGGAGCCCTATGTTATGACTTTGGGTTAATTAACAGGACTGACACAATGTAACCCAAATTATTCTGACTCATACAACTTTTTAAGTCTTCTGTCAACCGTTTCCTTACTCTTTAACTCTATTCTTTTTTTCTTTTTTTTTTTTTTTACATATTCACTTCCAACAAGGCTGCAACCAACCACTATTAGAGTTAGAAGTCATTGGAAGAGAAAAGATGAGGTTTATAAAGCAAGATAACAATTAATGGACAACTTAAAAGATTGTAAGTTATATAAATTAGGAAAATAAGATGAAGAGAACAAATTCCATAGAATTTTCTTAGTAACTGCCAACTTAATAGTAGTTGCTTGCAGCTTTGTTTGAAGTAAATCATGATAATAAAAAATACTTAATACTTTTTTATTCTCCATAATATTAGTTGTTTTGCTATTATCTATAATAATTATTATTTTTGCAGCGAATTTTATTAGGAGTTGTGTTGGCAATTACTGGAAACCTGTTGATAAGTGTATCAATGAATATTCAGGTTTTTTTTGATTTTCTTCCATAAATTATCAATAATATTAAATTGTATAAATTATTATTTTTATTTACAAATTCTCTTGATTATAAAAGTTTTTAAATCATTTTTACCACTAAATTTTTCTTCAATTTTTTACTTAATTAAAATAATTGTAAACCTTTTTATTAATCTCTATTGCAATTAGTGTATATTCAAACATTTGATTTTTAGGAGGTTTGCTTTATTTACTTATTATTCCCACCTTTTCGAAATACTGTTCCGATTCGCATTCAATGTAAAGAATTATTGAAAATAATTTTTTTTACATACACTTTTTTTTCCACCCATTTTTATTTGAAAAACAGTTAATAAGCAAGCTTAAACAAAATTATTTTTACTCAGTGTGTGTATAAACAGAATGAAAAAACGTTCCAAAAAAACATATTGTTTTTTTGGAAAGCATTTTTTTTTTTTAATATTTAAGTTTTTACACATTTTATATATTAATACACATCAGTAATTCTGTTTCAAATTGGAATAATTTGTATGCACTTTATTGTTTGTAGCCATTAAAAACTTTGAGTTTTCCTTCCTTCAAAATACGACATGTGGTTTAACATGGTTTTCACTTTAAATTAAGGCATGTTTAAAAATAAGTCTTTTTCTTATCTCTAAATTATAATAAACATGTGTTTAAAAATGTGAAAAAATGGTAGCCAATATAATATTGCAGTTATAAAAATTATACTGCAGTATAAAAATAGTTCTAGATTTGCCTGAAAATTTTTATGAAAATTTACAATCTTATAAATCTTTTATCCATATTAAATAAATAAAGATAAATTATTATAGTTATTTGTATTCTTATTGTATATTAATGTATTTATTTTATTAAATATTAATGTAAATTAATACTAATGTAATTAATTTTTATTTTAAAAATGTTTCTAAGTAATAGCAGTAATGTGTTATATTTATAGAAATATTCTCATAATAAATTGATACCTGGAACATCTTACATTAAAAGTTTAACATGGTGGTAGGTTGTATATTTTGTATTTGTTATCAAAACTCAATTGATTAAAATAACTATGAGAACAACATAAGACAAAACATCAGTTTTAGACAATACGATAAATATCAGACAGTAATTAGAGACAGTAACAAGTGACGTTAACAAGATACAGTAATAGGATACAGTAACAAAGAGGTAGTAATAAGAGACAGTAATAAAATACAACTATTATATCAATAATGTCAGTCAGCAACAATAATAACATTCAGATAGCAACAATAGTCAGTAACAGTAATATCAATAATATCAGACATCAAAAGTATAATATCGATAATGTCAGACATCAAAAATAGTTTGTAGCAACATTAAACTAATTTAAAAAAAATATAAGCCACACAATATTATAAGCATGTTACCAAAATTTTTAACAAAACAACAGTAAATTAAAATAAGTAACAAGTAGAAATAAGATTGAATTGAATTAAGACTAATGAATTTATAAGTTTATATCAATAATTCAAAACAACAGTAAGTAGAAATTTTGTTTTTGTATGATGCAATCTGTTTGTATTTTTTTAACTAATGTTAAAAAAATACAAACAGATTATATCATACAAAAAAAAAATTATTCTCATTTATACAGGGGGGGAATAATTTTGATGGCTATTGGAGAAGTGGGAAATTTTTCTGCCTACGCTTTTGCACCAGCATCTTTGGTTGCTCCACTTGGAACAACTACTGTTATAGGTAATGCGTATTAACTGTTATATTTAAATCTTTGTTTGCAGTTATAAAAATCAAGTACTTAAAAGAATAAATTAAATTACTAGCTAATGCAGTTATTGCTGTGGTATTTTTAAAAGAAAAGATCAGATACAGGGATGTTCTTGGTAAGTTTGTTAATTTTTAATTTTTTGTTTATTAATTTAATGTCTTCAAAATTTTCCAATGATAATAATGTGGGTTTTGACTTGTTCACTGAATACAAATTCATGCACAAAATAAAATGTAATATGTCTAAATGAACAAATTTGAAACACACTATAAAATTCATAATATATAATACATTATATTCTCATAATATATACATTATTTTCTTCCAAATACATAATATATAATACATTATTTTCTTCCAAAAATATGCTGAAAAAATATTCCAAAAATATTCTAAAGGATTCCAAAAAATTCCAGGATTTCTTTTATAACTACTTTAAGTTTTTGAACTTGCACTTGATTTGAGGTACAAGTATTTAAAATTTTAAAAACTGCAATATATATATATATATATATATATATATATATATATATATATATATATATATATATATATATATATATATATATATATATATATATATATATATATATATGCAGTAGCGTGCAAAAGTTTAGAAACAACAACTTTTTTTCAATTTTTACTGCATAACTTTTCACAAACTTTTTTAAATAAGCTGGAATTTTTACCAAATGTACTCTATATTATTTCAATTTAAAATACAGACCACAAAAGTTGTAAAATTAAGCGGTTAATTTACTTTTTATTATTTTTTTGAAAAAGTTTCTGTGCAAAAGTTTAGAAACAGCATCATACCCCGCAATTAAATCATGTAAACAAAAGCAAAATTTAAGGCCAAAATATTTGTGAAAATTATTAATTTAATTACTTTGAGATATTTCAAAAGACAGTGAAGTATAACTAATTGCAAAAATGTTTGTAAAATCTTATAATTCAATTACTTAATTGTTTACAGTTACCCGCTGTTAAATATGGAGAAGGAAATGTTATGGTTTGGGGATGTTTTAGTTGTGACAATGTGGGTCCCATTCATCACATAGAATATTTTATGAACCAGAGAGTTTATTTAGACATAAAAAATGTTATGCTGCCAAAATGCAAAGCATAAAATGACTGGCAAATGGATCTTTCAACTAGATAATGATCCAAAGCATTTTGCCAAATCTGTTAAGGAATATTTTATATCACAAAAAATCAAAGTTCTTGAATGGCCTTCACAGAACCCAGAGCCCCAACTAAATATTCGATTAATATTTAGTTGGTAGAAAAACAACCAACAAAGACCATTTATTTGCATTGATTAAAGAATGTTTGTAAGATATTCCTCAAGATGTACTCATAAAATTATTAGATTCAATGCCTCAACTCTGCAATGCTGTTTTAAAGACAAATAGAAATTCCAGCAAATACTAAAAGTTTTATTAAAACTATTTTATTGTTAAAAAATTGTTATTTTGCTAATTTTAATAAAAGTTTCAGCTTTTTTGAAATAAATATTAATCAAATTCAATTGTTTCTAAACTTTTGCGCAGAAGCTTTTTCAAAAAAAACTATTAAAAGTTAATTAACCCTTCAATTTTACAACTTGTAGTTTATTTTTAAATTGAAATAATATATACCACATTTGGTAAAAATTCCAATGTTAATTCACCTCTCCAAGGCCACTAAAGTCGAGGAGGCTACTTTTAATAGTAGTGTGAGTTTTCGTGCAATAGAAATGATAAACCCACACTCTTGAAGGCAGAAAGAATATATATCCCAGGTGCGGACTGTCAAGTTTTTATTTTGTTTTTTTCTTTCTTATTAATTAATTTTTTTAAATTTTTTATGTGAGTTTCTGTCATTTTTTCATTTTTTGCAAATTTTTTTTTTTTAATATTTAGATTGAGTTAAGGTTTATTTCACTTCAAGTTTATTTTTTGCAATTTGATTTGTTTTTGATAATTGAAATAAATTTGACAATAACTACTTTCTTATTTAAAATATAATAATTACTTTTATTGGTTGCTTTTACTTATGTTTTATCTTATTGGTTGATGAACTAAATTAAGTTTGGTAAAAAACCATACAATAAAAATGTATCAGTTAAGTTACTTATAATAATTTTTAATTTTTTAAATGTAAATTTAAAGATAGTATAACAAGTCAGGGTTTTGGAGTCGCCAAAAATTTGCAGTGTAACAATAAGTTTTTACTTTTATTAATTAGCTATTAAGTTTTCACTTTTATTAATAAGTGATTAAGTTTTCACTTAATAACTTATTAATAAAAGTGCATCAACTACTACATAGCAAATACATCAATCTATTATATCATTTTATAACTGATATAAATTAAAATATTCTATTTCGATATTAAATGTTATATATATTTTGAAAGTACATATATTAATATTCCACTTATATAAGTTATATAAGGATGATAGAACCTACATAGATTATATATTATGCTCACTATGGAATGCTCTCTTACTAATAAACTTGCAAATGTAATGGAGCATATCATCATAGCAATCCAGACATATGAATGACTTCTGAAAACAATAATACAGCAGCAATGATAAAAAATTATGGTTATGTTTTTCGGCACAAAATAAGAAAGTGAAAGAGTGGCGGAAAAGAAAAAGGTGGCAGGGTAGGAATTATGTTAAAACAATCAATTAAGCACAAACAGCTACCAAATAAACAGTTTCACTCCTTTGAACATGTGTGTGTTAAAATTACTGTAGCCAAAAGATCACTATTTTTAATTTGCATTTATAGACTAATATTTGTCTCTCGCATAACATTTCTGGATGAATTCATGGATTTACTTGAAACAATAGTGTCAACAGGTTGCAAATACGTTATAGCAGGTGATATAAACATACACTTAGATACTAAAGAACTATTTAGCAAAAGCTTTAAAGAAATACTAGATATACTATATCTAACACAACAAGTCAAAGAACTAACTCATAAAATGGGACACATACTAGATGTAGTAATTAACAGTCAGATGGAATATCAGTAACTATGTTCACCGTAACTGACTTAGATTTTAGTGATCATTTTCTCATCGATTTTAAAGTAGAACAAAAAATAGAAAAAAATTATACCAAACTATCACATACAGGAATTTAAAAACAGTGGACATACCGTTCTTTAACAATGAAATATCAAGAAATAAATCAGAAATATCATCAGCTAAAAATATGAAAAACAAAATAATCATATATAACCAAATAATGTGCAGAAACTTTGAAAACAAAAAGAGTAAAAAATAGTCAAAACAGCTCCTCGGTTTGATGGAGAATATATGCAACTTAGGCAAAAACGAAGAAAAGCAGAAAAATTGTTTAAGAGTGACAAAAAAGAATATAGATGCCTTAGGAAAAAAACAACAATAATTGCTTATATAAAAAAAAGAATATATTTCTCTGATCTATTAAATAAAAACACTACAAGTAAAAATCTATTCTCATTGGTAAACAAGCTACTAGATAAAACTCAAGAATATGTACCAACAACCGATTCAGACGGAGAACTAGCTAACAACTTAAATAATTATTTTACTGAAAAAATCAGAAAACTCAGGTCTGGTCTTCAAATATCCAAACAGAGAAAAACACATCAGATTATAATGGTCAGTTTTTATGAAATTTTAATCCAATGACATGAAGAAATTTACAAAGTAACTATATCATTTGGAGTAAAATGTCCTCCTGATGATCCGATTCCGGCATATCTACTACGGAATAATTTACAAACATTTATACATATATGGGCTGAAATAATAAACCTATCGCTATAATCAAGCAGCATGGATTGTCTAAAAAGTGCTACACTACTTCCAATAATAAAGAAGTTAGACTCTGCCACAGATACTGAAGACTTCAAAAATTACAGACCAGTTTCTAATTTAGTATTCATTAGCAAGCTAATAGAAAGAGTAGTTTCCAATTGTCTTGATTCCCACATGGCAAAAATCTTCATATAGAACATCAATATGGATACAAAAAACTTAACTCTACTGAAACACTTTTGCTGAAGCTTTCCAATGATATATTTGAACTCTTTGATAAACATCCACATTCTGTACTAATGTTACTTGATTTAAGTGCTGCCTTTGACGCTATTGATCAGCAAAAACTACTTAGACTGTTAGCCAGTGGTTCGAATCATTTTTAGTTAGCGATACACAAAAAGTTAAAATTGGTAACTCATATTCCACGAACCAAAATGTAAAATTTGGAGCACCACAAGGTACAGTTCTGTGTTTTTATTTACTCATAAGTTAGTAAACTTGTGTACGCAAGAATGCAAAAACTTTGCATTTTACACTGGACATCAGTTTTTGCTAAGTCTTTAGCTGGACTACTTGGAAGCTTTAATTCATTTATTTTTGAAGTCTTGGATGTTTTTAGCTTCTTTGACATTAAACCTTAGTTTTCCTTTGATAACCTACAGACTGTCAAGCAAAGTTATTGTTGACAGTCTGTAGGTGCTGGAAATAATTCTTAGTAATCCCAGTTATGATTTTTTCACAACCCTGGTATATTGGTAATTATAGCATTTTTTTATTATATCATTTTAATGTCTTATCAATTAATCAGAATATTTCCAAGAAAATATTTTTTCATTCAGGTTTGTTGCAAGCTCATTTACAGTTTTCACACGTTTAAAAGTTTAAGTCATGCTTTTTTCATTTCAAAAGTGAAATATTTAGTTACACTTTTGTTGCATCAATATTAACAAAGATAAATACTTTCTAATTAAATGATTTTATCTAGACTAAAATCACAACAAAAAGAATTCTTCTATGAAATATAAATAAACTTTATTCTTTTTTTTTCCCTCAGTAATTTTTCTTACCAGCTCGATCAAGTTCAGGAAAAATAATCACAATTAAATTCAAAAAGAAAAAAATACATTATTAAGTTTTAAATTATTCAAATTAATTATTTCAAATATTATTTTAAATATTATTAATATTATTTCAAAAACTATTAAGATCATTTTAAATAGTGAGAATTCCTATCTATCAGAGGTTAATTGATGTAAATTCTATTTTAAAATTTTTTTAATGTTTTTGACAAAATATATAATGTGAACCAAGTTAAAATTTCTTAACATAAAAGATAAAAGAATATATTGCAGTTTTATGGACATTTACCATGGAGCTAATGATAAAAATATTTGTCAAATTTTTTTATTTGAAATCCTGGCTTTAAGTCATCATTTATTGTCATCAATTTAGTTAATTTATTTCCTTTTAACTAACAGATGTTAAAATGCCTTTCTGCAATCACCTCAAAGGGGGATAATGGATCATGGATAATAGATTAGTAAAAAATTTTAAGCATTAATTATTTAGACATGCTTAAGTATATTCAGTACTCCTAATATTGATAAATTATTCAATTAAAATTGTTATTAAAAAGCAGACCATCTTAATACTTCAATGTACTCTGTTACAGTACAGTGAAGTATCAATTATTGACAAACATGTTTTTAAATGTGAATTCAATGTAAAAAAAAATTGCCTTACATGAAAGGTGCAAAATAGTTTAAGGTTCTATCATTGGTTAAGCTAAAAAGTACAGAAAAAAAAAAGAAAAAGAAAAGATTGAGCAATAATTTGCCGACCTCAATCTTTTAGAGGTCGGCATCAGATTGACAAAAAAAACTTGATACAAAGGTCTTACCATAAAACATAGAATTGAGGTTGGCAATTTTTTGCCGACCTCAAACACTTTAAGGTTGGCATTGCCGAATGCCGACCCTAATCCTGTGGGCTGTATATATTTTATATATATATAAAGTATACACTCACACATTTAAATGATATTTGTGTGTATGTATGTATGTATATATATATATATATATATATATATATATATATATATATATATATATATATATATATATATATATATATATATATATATATATATATATATATATATATATATATATATATATGAATGTATGTATGTATGTATGTATATAGCGAAAACTAAATAATTATTAAGATATATTTCAATTACATAACTAAAAGTATAAACAATAGCGATCATCAGATGTAACAACAACAAAAAAGTAACGACAAAAGTTATATACAAAAAAATGCTATGTAGTGTCCGCTTTGACGACATAAAGTTCTTTATTAGAAATTTATTTTCATGTCAACATTTTGACACAAGCTCAGTTCGTTTGTTAAGCAAATTTAATGGTGATGTAATAATGTGGTGTTTTTCTGTCAAGCATAAATTGCAAAATTCACTACCAGGTTTAAATGGCTCCGCTTGATCGAGAATATTCTATTTTAGTATAGGTTCTAAAGCTTTGTTTTTGCATTCCCACACAAATTTCGAAAGTTCAGTGGAGTTGGCCTTACTTTCATAAACAAAAGAGTTTTTATCTTTATACTACTTGTCTTTGAAAGTTTTCTCAGTAAGCCCAATGTAATAATATCCTTTTTCTTTTTGGTGAGTTTTTATGTTGCAAATATAAGTAAGATTTTATGTAAGGCATTTTCCATTGAGTGGGCATAAGGTGGTTTGTTGACAATTCCATAATTGATTGGCATTATCATGAGAATTGAATATATTTTTATTATGAGAAATAATAATACTCTTGTTGTTTGGAAGGCAGTTATAACTAACCTTTAAGTTGTTTCGATTAAAAAGTTTGTGAAATTTGTGGCCTTAAGGGAAAGATTTATCAATTGTACTCAAAAATGTTTTTGCTACATTTGTTCTGATGTTGAGCGAATAAGGTGGGTTAAACCAGATGTTTCTTTTTCAAGATTTCTTTTTATATTTCTGAATATTTGAAATGAAATTGATCTTATCTTTGAATCCACAAGAATTGAGAGCGTTATTATAAAATGGTGCTGCTCTATCAAAAGCTTCTTTTCTTAAAGATATATTACTGATGCAATTAGAGATCATTTTTGGTATCGATTTAATAATGCTTGGTGGATGAATGGAATTGATGTTAATATATAAAGGATCATCTCCTGGTTTTCGATAAGGTTTAAAAGAGTACTCAGAAAGGTTAAATGTGGTATCAAGAAAATATACAGTCTTTAAGTTTAGTCTGATAGTGATGTTAAGATTATAATTGTTTTTAAAAATTTTTATTAGATTTTTCTTTATTTTTTCCGATTGAGGACCAGTGATATTATAAAAGCAGCAATGATCATCTCTATATAGAGCAGTAGTATTAAGACCAAATTCTTTGGCAATAGTGTATAAGATATAGAGGCCAACTAGTTCACATAATTCAGCTCTGTCAAAACTACCCATGTTGACATCGAAATTAGGCTGCACCGACTTTTTAATCCACATATTATTTCCTGAAAAAAGTAAAGATTTCCTGGTGTGGTAAATAATTTTGAGTGATTTATCAGGAATTTTGGTGAACTGTTTTGCATGGTTTATAGAATCTTGAAAAAGTTGTTTCGAAATTGAAGGGTAAAACTCGTCAATATCATACTGAATAAAATTACTTTTTTTTTTGGGGGGGGGGGTATGGATTTGAACCATTTTATGACATTTGTCCTGTGCCATTGGTGTACTTGGGTAGCATTCCTAACTTTACTATTGATATCATCTGATAGAATTTTATTTTTACGAGTTCAGGTTTAGCTGGGTTTATTAATCGGCCCTGTGTATTGTTGGGGAAATTATCCTTATGATCTTTTAAGGTAATGAATGGTGTATTCATAGCATGGCCCTCTAGCTTATCATCTATGCCCAAGTTTTTTGCTATGATTTTAGCATCTGTGTTAATGATGTTATATTGTGTGATATCAGAATTTTTATAGATTTTAGTAATATTTTCATTATAAAATTTATGATATGAAGGTTTGTCTAGCTCATACAGGTTTCTGATTTATCAGCAAACACAAAAACATTATTTGAAGATTTTATTTTTGCTATGTCAGTTTGATATTGCTTTTGAAAATTGCTTTGATGACATTAAAGTTCTTACTGGAAATATTAACACAGTTCCTACAATATGTATATATATATATATATATATATATATATATATATATATATATATTATATATATATATATATATATATATATATATATCTATATATATATATCTATATATATATATATATAGATATAGATATAGATATAGATATAGATATAGATATATATATATATATATATATATATATATATTATATATATATATATATATATATATATATATATATATATATATATTATATATATATAATATATATATATATATATATATATATAGATATAGATATATATATATATATATATATATATATAAACACAAACAGTAAACTCCCAGTTATTTGAACCTCCAAGGGGAACAAGAATTTACTTCGAATAACCGAAAGTTCAAATAACTGAAAATCTTCTTTAAAGTGACCAATTTCAAGTTACAATCAAATTTTAACAGTAGAAGAAAGTAAAAAAGAAGAAAAACTTTGGAATATGGTGCCGTTTAAGTCTTTACCTTCTAAAAAAAACAATCTAAAATAAAGAAATAAAATATTTACAATTTTTCGAAAAAATCGTTTAATTATCTTACCATTTAACCTTTCTGAGTACTCTTTTAAACCTTATCGAAAACCAGGAGATGATCCTTTATATATTAACATCAATTCCATTCATCCACCAAGCATTATTAAATCGATTATTTCTATGCATGTAACCAGGATATATTTACATGCATAGAAATAAGCACATAGTTACATGCATAGAAATAAGCACTTTTAACAAATTTAAGGGTTTAAGGACTCTTAGAAGTGTTAGGTGTAAAAAATGAAAAACAGGCATTTTTGGATTTTTTTAAGGTTTTCCATGTAAATGATACATTTCCACCTCTTTCTCGTTTATTTATTTTGAATTTATAAATAAGCAAGTATTATTTTTAATACTATTACAGAGATTATATATAATACATTAATTTAATCAATATAACAATAAAGTTTGTTTTTTAAATATATAAATTAATAGTAATATGAAAATAAACATAAACAATGCAGAAAAATATGTTGTAAAAAAAATTTAACAATGTGTTAGAAAACTGAAGGAGACCATTGTATCTTTTGAACAAACCCATTTTAGAGCTTCCTAAATACCAGTTGCCCTCAAATAGTGACATTTTAAGAAGATACTGCCATTTTATTTTTATTTTAACCTCTTTTAAAGTTGTAAATGTGTAAATTGTGTCTTTTTTACCAATGCTTTTATTAACTTGTTGTCTCTGTCTTTTTGTTTGTTTGTGAGCATCAAATCTTGCAATCAATTTTTGAGTAACTTCCTGAGGTTAGATTTTCTTCAAATTTTGTATACATGCTCTTGCTTGACGACAATACAATATTCAATGATAAGTTTTGTTATAAGTCAATTAATTTAGTTCATTTTAATTAAGTTTTCTATATGGAAAAAATAATAATAATTTTTAAAACAAGTATATTGATTGTTTTCGTACTTGTACGCGTTTAGCATATTTGGATAAGGCATTGACTTTGGAAACGGAATGTCTGTGGTTCGAGACCCACATCTTCCTAAACTTATTTGTTTTTTTACACACACATTCAGCCAAATGTTAATAAAACAAAACAGTAATATCAGAATAAATTGGTTGCAAAGTTTGTGTTTTAATAAAATATAAAAGCATTGGGTTTTAAAAATTTGTTTTTAATTTTACTCGTTTTCATATTAGATGAACCTCTCTTCAAAAGAAAATCTTTTGATTCTTGAAACCGACTATAAAAAAAACTTCAAATGAACTTTTTGATATGTGCTGTAAAAATATTGTAATGAAAATCAAACCTGATCGCAACACATCACTGATGCCATTAAAGAGGACATTGAATTCTTAACCACCAAAATTTAATTAGAAAAATGTATTAAACTGAGGATATTGATATAATTTACCAAAAAAGTAATGAATGTAGGAATGAGTTAAACAAAAAACTTAAAATGTTCATAGAGCATAAAAATTTATTTGAAAATCATATTGTCTCTGATTCTGATACAGAATCAACTAATTTTGAGTCAAATTCATGTAATGATTCATTTTTCGATGTATCTAGTGAAGAAGATAAAAATTTCTCTGTGCCGTTAACAAGATTTAATCATGGTGTAAAGGGTCATACAACGGTTCTTTCCTCAATTCTAAAGCAGGCAGGGCATAATTTGGAAGATTAGTCAATATCATGAACCCACAGAAAAAGAATTCATACCATCAAAAACAAAGGGGAAGAAGTTAGAAATAGTTATAAAAATGCTTAAATCGGTAAGAAACTCTTGCTTCACTTCGATGGTAAATTGTGTAATGAATGGGATCTTAAAAATAATATTACTGTTAAAATGAAAAAGATTGCAGTAAGTGTGACGGCTTTTGAGGTTGATAGTAATAGTGATTCTGCTAGGAGTGTTCCAGGCAAATTCATATAAAGGCAAAGATCAAGCAAAACAAATAAAAAAGGTACTAGAAGATTTCGAAATTGAAAATAACATTTTTGCTGTTTGCACTGACTCAACTGCTTCAAACACTGGTGCACATAATGGTGGAATCAAACTTATAAGTAGGTATGTTGTCAGGAAGTATATTATGTGACTTTTATGTTGTCGACGCATATATGAGAGATACTCAGTATAGTGCGAGCACTAACAGGAAAGACTAAGGCTCCAAAAAAACTAGGTTTTTTCTATTTGGGTAACTTCATCGACCCCCTGATTGTCATAAAGATAGATTTATAGCAAATTGGCTTGTATTTATTGATAGGATATATTTATTGATGCTTCAACTAACTCATAAGAAACTGAAATTTATGTCAGAGGAGGAGATAGAAGATGTCAACAAAATTGACCTTTTGTAGCAATATTTTACATTCCGTGGTTTCTGAAATCATTTATCATAATCCAGGCACCATCTAATGATCTCAAAGCTATTAAAGTTACCGAAAGCATAGAGAAAGAAGCCAAGTACTAGGCAAAAGTCTAACAA
This sequence comes from Hydra vulgaris, assembly GCF_038396675.1. Lineage (NCBI taxonomy): Eukaryota > Metazoa > Cnidaria > Hydrozoa > Anthoathecata > Hydridae > Hydra > Hydra vulgaris. Next base: position 84,975,938 of record NC_088931.1, read on the forward strand.
ATTCTTTTCTTAGATATACATAGTACTTGTCTGAAGATGTTATTGTTTCAGTAGCAGATCCAGGTGTTACTAATGAAGAGAAATTTCTAATGGTACAGAAACTTATTAATTATCCCTATCCCAAGGATATTTCTTATTTTGAAATAAGGAAACCAGAGATTAGAGATGATATAATCATTAACAAGAACACTCATTTGCATAAGTCTGTTGAGAAAAACAGCTAATATATTTTTTTCATATTTTTCATATTCGATCTTAATATACAAGATATATTGATTTGGATTCCTGATGGAAAATTTGTAGATCTTTATCCCAGCTTCAAGCTTTTTAAAGATTTTGTTTCAAATATTCAGTGCACAAATGACTGCTCTGAAAGAAATATTTGTCTTGTTCAAGTTTTCCTGGCAGACAGTCATAATGAAAATCAGATACAAAACATCATGGTGGTTGCTAAAGAGAATAGAAAAAGTGTGGATAAAAGAATAAAAAAGATTTGTACAATATAACTCCTTAGCAAAAAAGTATTTTTATTTTTTTTTCAACTTTAATCAAACAAAAAATATTTTTAACCAAAATAATCCATTTTTTCTTCGGATTGTTTTATTATTTAAATATTAGACATTTTTAAAAAAAATGAAAATTTACACATAACACTTCCTCAACGTTTGCAGACCTAAAATTTTGCATTTTTATTTTATTTAAGGTATACAACCAGGATTTGTTTCAAACCTTTTGGTTCTGTGAAAAAGTTGTATTTTTGGGACACCCTAATATTTATATATATATAAATATATATATATAGATATATATATATATATATATATAAATATATATATATATATATATATATATATATATATATATATATATATATATATATAAATATATATATTTATCAATCTTCTCTGTTTTGGAGACGCTTTAGCGCTAACCCTAAAACGATTTGTGGAAACGGTTTTATGTATAATATACTTTGTTTTAGAATTTAAATAAAACATTCGTTTTGCCATTATTAATGTAATTATTTTATTTAGAAGTTGAATTTTTTTTTTTTTTTTTTTGGTGTTTTTATTTATTTTAATTTAGGACTTCAATAAAACTTTTGATGTTTTTATTCTAATATTTTTGAGGGTTTTTTTTGATTATTTTATTTAGAATTTTAACCATACATTTGTCTTTCCGTTTTTATATTAATTATTTTGTTTAATATTTATATAAAATATTTTTTGTTTTTTTGCTGTTATTATTTTATCTAGAACTTAATAAAACATTAATTTGGTAATTAATTTTTTTTTTTATTTATTTCATTCAGAATTTATTCAAAACATCCTTTTTGCTGTTTTTATTTAATTTAAATAGCAAATAAAGATGAATTTTTAAAATTGCGCACTACTGCCTAAATATGAACATCCGGCCAGCACTTTTTGTGTGCTGGCATTAAATTTTAAACAGAGAAGACTGATAAAAAATTTCAAACACAATCATTTTATAAAAAAAATTTTGTTATAGATTTTACTGCCTAGACAATGACATTTTTTAACTAAAAATAAAAAACTAAAAAATTTTCGGATTATTTTTTTCTCATTGTTTTATTTAATAAAATTGTGATTATATTTGAAATTATAAAAATTTCTTTTGAGAGCCAACACTTTTGAAAAACTTTTTCTTTTGATAATATTAGGGTTCCATTCAAAGTGATTAAGCTCGTTATCTCAAATAGGTGTTATCATTATGTCAAATATGTCATTATTATTATGTCAAATATGTTGCTATCATTATATCAAATATGTTGTTATCATTAAGGGAAAAAAAAAAGTAGTTTTTTTTTATATATGTAAAAAAAAAGTTAGCATGATATATTCATTTTCAGATCTTGTATAAGGGTAATAATATTTTTAAAGAACTTTTTTTGTTATTTGTAACAAAATTAAAACTTATCATTAGAATTAAAATTTCATCAAAAATGTTTTGGGATATTGAAATAAAATTTACAACCTCCTCAATTTAGGTTGGGTTGTTTAAATTGAAAATATTTGGTTAAAACAGAATTAGAAGATTTCAAACATGCCTTTAAATATATTTATAAGGTCTTGATAATGCTGACATAAAAGGATTTATTTAATCCTTTTAAATAAGGTTGACTTCACCAGGTGTGTAGTAACAATTTGAAACAATATTTTAACTAGCTAGGTAAAATAATTTCTTTTAATGATCCCATATTTTTTTAACTATAAAATTAAGTCATTTTTACAATTTATTTATAATTTTTGTCAAGTAGTTTACATGTGAAGATATTTTTTAGCAAACATTTTAATGTTGTAATTGTTTTTTTTTACAGGAATTGTTCTTGCAATAGTGGGCGCATTTCTACTTATTACATTTTCAAATAAAGTATGTTAAGTTATTACAATAAAGTATGTTAAGTTGTTAGAAAAATCTTTTTAAATGCAAACTTAACTTTTTTCAATGTGTTTAATTTTTATTAGAACGATACAATGCTATCTGCTCAGGAAATATTAGTTTACATCAAGCAATGGTCATTTTTAGTTTACATGGTAACTTAGAACTATAAAGTTATATATAAGCATATTTTTTAGTTTACATGGTAACTTAGAACTATAAAGTTATATATAAGCATATTTTTTAGTTTGTGTTTATAAACTAGTTATTTTTTGCCTTTATAAATTATTTATAAGTTATTTGTTTGCTTTAAAAAATTATATCATTTTTTTTTTTACTTAGTAAATTCATAGTGTTAATATATGTTAATATTCATAGTGTTAATATATGTGTTAATATTCATAGTGTTCATATGTTAATATTCATAGTGTTCATATGTTCATATACTTTAGAGATTTGAGGTTTTTGCGTTTGTTATTTTTTTGTTTTTTATTTTTAGGGATTTGAGATTGTTGCATTTGTTGTTTTTTTGTTTTGGGATAAATACTATGAGGTTGGGAAAATAATTGTTATATTACTTCAAGTTGCTATTTTAGGTATAATACATTTGTTTAGTTGTTCTCTTCATGTATTTGTTATATCTTTTTCTATTTTTCCTATACAGTTATCCTTTGCATTAACTTGTTTTTTCTATATATATATATATATATATATATATATATATATATATATATATATATATATATATATATATGTATATATATATAGATTACATGCTGCTTCTTTATTATTTGCAAATTTACACCTTTTTTCAAGGTTCATTTACAGTTATTACAGCAAAAGCTGTGTCTTCTATGTTAACTATAACTTTTCGTGGATATAGTCAATTAAATCAACCAATATTTTACATTATGTTTGCAATTATGGTAGCAACAGCTGTTGCTCAAGTTAGGTAAATATAGAAAAAAAAAATTTAAACTTTAAAGTTTGTATATGCTTTATTATACATTTCATTTTTTATTCTGTTTTTTCAGATTTCTAAGTAAAGCTATGTCTCTTTTTGACACAACTATGGTTGTTCCTACTAATTTTGTATTTTTTACCATGTCAGCTATCATTGGTGGTTAGTATTTCAAATTTTCTAATAATATATATCGCTATCGTATTTCAAATTTTTTAATAATAAATATCGCTATTATATAAGAAAACTTATGTTTTTTTTTTCTCTCTCTCTAGGTATTGTGTTTTACAGGGAGTTTTATGGACTTCTGTTTTTAGATATTTTTATGTTTTTATTTGGGTATGTTTATTTTTAATTAATTATTTATGTTTTGTGAGTATGTATGTTTTTTTAAGTACAGTGGGTTGCATAAATATAGAGTCAGTTGATTTTTAATATGATTTTTTTAATGTTTTTTTTTAATTTAAAGCAAACAAAAAAGTTTATAATTTAAATTGTTTTAAATTTTATTAACAGTGGTTTTATAAACAAAATAAGAAAAAAAGTTTTTTCAAAAAAAAAAATTTAAGATTTTTTATGAAAAATATATATAACTTTTAAAAAACAAAACAAAAAAACATTGCAAAAATATAGAGTCAGGGTGCATTTTAGTATTTTGTATGCGCACCACGAACTTTCACACATGCACAAACACGTCTAGGCATAGATTCAGCTAGTCGGATGTATAATTCTCTTGGATATTCTTTCCAAAGCTTTTCTAACGAATGCTGTAATTGTGCAACACTGGCTATGCTCTCTTTGACCAATCTCCTGTCTATCCAAGCCCAAATGATCTTGGTGGGATTGAGATCTGGAGAACAAGCTGGCCAAGGCATGACCGTAATGTTTTTCCGATCAAGCCTCACTTTAGCTGTAATTGCAGTGTGAGCCATTGCGCCATCATGCTGAAGAATCCATTGTTGTCGTCTTCCGTAAAAAGCTCTGAATACAAAAGTTTACTTTCGAGGGTCTCTTTGTAGTTGTACTCGTTAACTCTGCCATTATAAATGTTGTATGACCCTATTCCTTTATGGGAGAAGCATCTCCATATTCCAACTGATCCTCCTCCGCCTTGTATCCTTGGTACACAAAAACGCTCTTTGAACTCTTCACCAGTCAGCCTCTTGACTTGTGATTTATCACCTCAAAATTGGATTCGTTGCTGAAAATGACTTAAGCCCAGTCTACAGACCAGTGAAATCTTTCTCTACATACTTTAATCTTTTTAGGCGATCTGAGACACGCAAAAGTAGTTTTCGAGCAGCAACATAGCAATCTAAGCCTTTCTTATTTAGGTATCTTCGTACAGTCCGTCTTCTAACACTAATGTTACCAGGCGTATTTGTGAACTCTTCAGCAAGTTTTAGGGTCTTGTCTAACCTTTCGATAGAGATAATTTTGGTCTCTTGAAGTTAGCTTTTAAGCCCTACCAAGCCTTGGTAAATCTTTGACATCATTATGTAGCTCGTGGTTTTTCAATGTTGTTTGTACACATTTAAACGAAACATCGCACATTCGAGCTATTTATCATTGGCTTTTTGTTTTATCTTTTAGCAGACCTACAATTTGCCATCGTACCTTGTCTGAAACAGCCTTTCTGCCCATTTTTGTCTTTTTACTTTGCCAATTAATTACCAATGCGAATAACTAAAGATATAAAAATGATTATTTTATTTTCGCAAGAATGTTTATATAGATCGGATAGCATTTCGTTGACATATTTCAACTTAAGTCATTAAATTTCAGTTGACTCTATATTTTTGCTACATTAGAAATACAGTTATGTTCTAATTGAATTAATAATTACTCAAGACTGATTAACCTAACGAGTTTTAATTACAGGTACTGAAAAAAGTTTAATACCACTTTTTTTTTTTTTTTTTTTAAACATCTTTGCTTCCAACAAGGCTGCAAGCAGCCACTAATTAAAGTTGGAAGTTACTGAAACAGAAAAGATGAAGATTGTAGAGCAAGATAACGATTAACAGACGACTTAAAAGATTGCAAATTATATGAGTCAGGAAAGCAAGATGAAGGAAGCGAATTCCAAAGAGCTGATGTTCGAGGAAAAAACTAGACGAATAAGCGTTTTTTGAAGCACTTAGGAACAGTCACAGAAAAAGGATGACACTTAATTGAATGACGAGTAACACGAGAATGAATTATAGTAGATGGCACAAGAGACGCTAGCTCTTTAGAGCAGTGTCCATTATAGTATTTGTAGAAAAGAGAAAGAGAAGCAACATTACGGCGATGTGATAATGGTTGGAGGTTGGCTGCAAGAGCAGGTCCAACTATGTTTACAACGCGTTTTTGCACCTTGTCTAAAAGAGAAAGGGCATCATTAGAAGATCCGCCCCAGATATGGCAACAATATTCCATACAAGGCCGGATTTGAGATTTATAGAGATAGAGAATAGAATCCGAAGTAAGAAAGTGATGAGCTCGATAAAGAGATGCAACCTTAGCAGATGTTAATTTTGCAACTGATTTGATATATGGTTTCCAAGAAAGATTGGAAGTAAGAGTTAATCCTAGAAGATGAAGAGTAGGTGACTCATTGAGTACATCACCGTTCATAAATATAGGAAGATCTAAATTATTGCGATAACGATTGGCTGAAAAAAATTGAGTTTTATCTGAACCACTTAACAATTTTGCGTAATTTCATTATTTTTTTAATGTATGAAACTAATATTGAACTTTGATGATAAATTATATATATATATATATATATATATATATATATATATATATATATATATATATATATATATATATATATATATATGACATGCATGACGAGTCAACCTTTTTGCAACAAGATTGCCAACAACAATAGTCCGACGTGATCCTAATTCCTCAAAATATGATCCAAGATACACCTTCAAGACAGTCAAATATTCTCCAGGTGTCATGGTTTGGGCTTGCTTTGCATATAAGGGTGCAGGAAGTATAGAGTTGATTGAAATGAGCAAAAAAATGAACAGTGCCCGATATGTTGACATCTTGTCACAAAACGCAAAATGTTCTTTGAAAAGCTTCACTGTTCAATATTTCAGCTAGATAATGCCACTTGTCACGCCTCTAAAATTTCAAAGGCTTGGTTTGTAGACAACAAAATTGAAGTTCTTCCTTGGCCTGGAAATAGTCTGGATCTTAATCCGATTGAAAATTTGTGGTATTACATCAAAGATAATCTTGATAGAACCAAATGTACATCTACAGAATCCTTGAAGGATGAAATCAGACGAGTTTGGTGTCTGGAAGCTAATAAAGATCAGTGTTCAAAGTTGGTTGAAAGTATGCCTAGAAGACTTCATCAATTAAGAATCAAGAAGACATTTAATACGCTTTTAATCGTATTAATTAATTGGTCTTAAAAGTAATTTAAAAAAACAAAAATTTCACACAAAGTAGTGACTCTATATTTATGCAACCCACTGTATTTTTATTTTCATATGATTTTTATTAAAACTTTACAAATAATTTAAAATTTAATATTAATTATAGCGCATTTCTTTCATTTGGCGGTGTTTATCTTATCACAGCTGAAAGGAAAAAAGTAGATGTACCGTCTTCTGAAGATGAAAATGTAGTTTTAATCCCTTGTAAGTAAATCCATTTATAAACACATCAAAATTTAAAACCATGTAAGGAGGTTTTTTTAATCAGAGGTTATATAAATAAAGCCAAAAGAAAAGAAAAAATATTAAAAGTTAATTCTTTTAAAACTTTTTTTTTCGTTTTTTTTTTTTTTGCTCTAGTTTTCTGTAATTAAAACTAAAACTTAAAAAATTAATGAAAAAAAATTTTTTTTAATTTTTTTAAGAAAATTTAGTGTCAAATATTTTACACTGTTAATAGCAGTAGATATAATTTTTTTTTTTTTTGTAATCTATAAAATAAGTCGGAAAAAGTAAAAATTTGTAAAAGGTAAAAATACATCAGCTTCAAGGAATAAACCTCTTCAAATTAAGACTAGAATATGTCCAGAATAAAACCTACTAGGTTAAAAATTAGAACATTGATCTCACAAATGCTATAAGCTATAAAAGAAATGAAAAAAACGCATGACTTAAGTCAACAAGCTGTACGACTCTATTAAAATCAAAACAATTTCTTTTATATTAAATTTATTGCAAATTGGTGGAATGCATTGTACTTTGATTTGGCGAAACCATAGTATGTCAACTCATTCAAAATTCAAATAATACAAATTTTTATAGTTTACTGGTTAATAATTAAATTTTATTTAAAAAAAAATTATTCAAAAAAACAAAGTTTAATTATAAAAAATATTTAAAAATAAACTTAATATAAACATTGATCACACAAATATATTGATAAATAGATATAGATATATAAGGGTAATATATATTGACATAGATGTATAGATACATTACATTACATACATACATACATACATACGCACATACATATATACATACTGTAACAAAGTGCTATTGAATCCTATATATTTGTAAAACCTCCTTCGTGTGTTTCATTTTAACCACTTTCTGCACTTTATTGCACTGTATTAGTTAAAAATGACTCATTACTTCACTGATGACGATTTTATGACATTTAACAGGCATACCAACTGTTACAACGAATGATTTGGTGGCTACTTCCTTACAACTTCATGAAGTGTATGACAACTCCGCTTTATTAGGCTTTGATGGAATAGAGGAAAAATCTGATTTTGTAACGAGTTAACATTTGTAATTTTTTAAATATTTGTTGTATTTATTTTTTAACTGAAATACTTTTTGTTATAAAATTTATTTAAATATTTAAATTAGTAAGCGTCGACGTTAAGTAAGCGTCGACGTTAAGTAAGCATCGGTGTTTATTTGTGTCTAAATTTAACTTTTAAAAGTTAGAATGTTTAAGTTTTTAGATTTTTCATAAAATTTGTAATAAACATCTGACAACGAACTGTTAAATGAATGTTAGATACGCGTTTAACATAAAAATTAACGCGCTAATTTAAATTGAAAAAATATTGAGCAAACAGTATCCATAGTGATAACAAAATGAAGAATATCGTAATGATGCCGTGCTTTTTATTTTAATTTTGAAATGTTAATTGTGTTTATCGAATCACATCAATTAAGTAGTTGCTTAGGTTTTGTTAACATATTTTATTGCTTTGCTTTTTTTCATTTTTAATAATAATAATATAAATTGTTGCTCTTTGTGTTACCAATAAGGTACAAAAAATTTCAGCTGTAAATCTAGTATTCTTAATGTCTTGCATTCACTATTTAAATTACGTTAAAATTTAAAGAAAAAGCAATACTTTACAATACTGTTTGTTTTCTTACAGTAAAACGCAAGTTCTAGCGCTTGTTCAGCAAAACAAAAAAGTTTGTTCCTTGATATGGTGCAAAGTTGCAACTGCAAAGATGCGACCTACCGGCTTCGATAAATGGAATATATTTAATTTTTTCCTATTTTTAATTTATTAAATATTAAGCATATATTTAATTTATTCTGAATTATTACAATTCCTTATTTTGTAATGTAGTTGTTTGTATATAATATTTAAAATGTTGTAACTCATTATTGTAAATAATTTCAGTATACACTTTTGTTTTCTCTTTATGCTTTATTTTTTTTACAACATGAATAATTATATAAGTTGTATTGGTACTTATGTATTATAGATGAATATCAAAACCACGTTGGTTTTGGTATTTTGCTCCTAGCAGCTTTTTTAATATTTTATCTATTTCAATATTTATAGCTTATTTAATATTTGTAACGATGTACTTACTAATACTTTATGGTACTTGTAAATGCGAACTGTGAACCATCAAAATGCGAACTGTGAACCGTTAAATGCGAACTTTTTAACGAACCATGATCTTGTTGATAGTTGTTGAACGTATCATGGAAGCTCCATCCGTCGATGTTTAATCTAAACTCGGCCACTTTTTTTGTGGCAACTGCTGCTGCTTTTTCAGCCGGCAGAGATCCAGAAATTCTAATCAAGCCCAGATTCCGGTATGTGTGTTTTTGATAAATATTAATGTTCATGTACTTTCGATTTGTCAAAGAAGTGTACTCATCCAGTGTATTTGAAAGGTGTTATCCAATCTTAAAATCAATCCAGAAATTCTAATCAAGCCCAGATTCCGGTATGTGTGTTTTTGATAAATGATAAATGTTCATGTACTTTCGATTTGTCAAAGAAGTGTACTCATCCAGTGTATTTGAAAGGTGTTATCCAATCTTAAAATCAATGCTTGCACTTTTTTGGAAAATCGTAACCTTTTTTTCACACATTGCAGATCGAATGAAAGAACTGTTAACAATGGCATGGAAACTAAATCCATTTTGATTCCATGCTTTTGGTCTAAGTGATACCACATTCCAGTTGTGGAACTTAAATATTTACTGACATTTTCACATATTTTTGCAAGACTATGTTTTTTCTTTGATTAAGGTTTAGTATTTTCAAACTTGTGATATTTTGACCAAAAGCAAATCAAATTAGTATTGATTTGCTTTTATTGACAAGATTAATAGCAGCCATAGCGCAGTGGTTGCGTACTTGCCTCAGAAACAAAGGATTCGTGGTTCAAACCCCACCTCTATTGCAGAATAAATTTCCTATTTTAAGCCTTTTAAAGTATTTTTGAGCATAATAATTCTACTAACTAACATTTAGTTTTTTAAATTTTTGTAAGAGAGATAAATAAATGAAGAGGTGGAGAGGCAAATAAATAAGGTGGAGGAGTTCTGATTTACGTAAAGGAAAACTATATACATAACATTGTAAATGATATGTGCGTTACTGACGGCGATGAAAAAAATCATAAAGAAATTTTAGTTGATAAGAAAAATAAAACTCTATTATGTGCGGCTGAAAATCTTAGCTTCTTTTTACAACATAATATTATTCAAGGTAGAAAAAAATTTCAGAATTTGCTATTTCAAATGAATTATTAAATTTATAGTAAAGTAAAAATCATTATTTAGCGAAATTTAACGACAGTTTAATCGGTGAAACAATTTTACCGATTTACCAGTAAATTTTCGGTAAAAGCTCAATCCTAGTCTAGTTCGTTTATGCTTCTTTATTTAGTCTTTAAAAACGGTGAAAAACTGTTGCTTGTATAGCTATTCTACTGATTACTAATCACAGAAAAAAGAAAAGTTAAATGATTCAAAAATATCTGTTTATATTTTTCCGTTTATGTACTTCCGAATACATGTTGGATAAAAAGCATTTCTAATGCAAATCGAAAAGTGTCAGGCAACACTGTAGTCTAGAGAAGCGGTTCTATGAGTGGGTGGGGAGGGTCTTTATAATCTCCTCTTCCCCCACCCTTGGTAGCCGGTTTTATAAGGAATATATATATATAGTCGGGCATTCGACGCATTTCAGTCAAATAATTTTTAATTTTTAGGATTATTTTTTTTTTAAGATAGCAGTCGGTACTTTTTAAGAATTAGCCCCTTGGCTAATCGACTGTTGCAACTGTAGCAAAAGTCAATTTGTCATGTTTTGAAATAACTCTATACATACCCCCGATAATTTATTTTGAGCATAATAATTCTACTAACTAACATTTAGTTTTTTAAATTTTTGTAAGAGAGATAAATAAATGAAGAGGTGGAGAGGCAAATAAATAAGGTGGAGGAGTTCTGATTTACGTAAAGGAAAACTATATACATAACATTGTAAATGATATGTGCGTTACTGACGGCGATGAAAAAAATCATAAAGAAATTTTAGTTGATAAGAAAAATAAAACTCTATTATGTGCGGCTGAAAATCTTAGCTTCTTTTTACAACATAATATTATTCAAGGTAGAAAAAAATTTCAGAATTTGCTATTTCAAATGAATTATTAAATTTATAGTAAAGTAAAAATCATTATTTAGCGAAATTTAACGACAGTTTAATCGGTGAAACAATTTTACCGATTTACCAGTAAATTTTCGGTAAAAGCTCAATCCTAGTCTAGTTCGTTTATGCTTCTTTATTTAGTCTTTAAAAACGGTGAAAAACTGTTGCTTGTATAGCTATTCTACTGATTACTAATCACAGAAAAAAGAAAAGTTAAATGATTCAAAAATATCTGTTTATATTTTTCCGTTTATGTACTTCCGAATACATGTTGGATAAAAAGCATTTCTAATGCAAATCGAAAAGTGTCAGGCAACACTGTAGTCTAGAGAAGCGGTTCTATGAGTGGGTGGGGAGGGTCTTTATAATCTCCTCTTCCCCCACCCTTGGTAGCCGGTTTTATAAGGAATATATATATATAGTCGGGCATTCGACGCATTTCAGTCAAATAATTTTTAATTTTTAGGATTATTTTTTTTTTAAGATAGCAGTCGGTACTTTTTAAGAATTAGCCCCTTGGCTAATCGACTGTTGCAACTGTAGCAAAAGTCAATTTGTCATGTTTTGAAATAACTCTATACATACCCCCGATAATTTATTATATATTTAGGTGCAATCTTTTTATTAACAAGGAGATCTTACGTAGTGACTAAAAGTCATCAAACGAGAACCTGTAGCAAAAACAGAATTTGTGTAGCAAAGACAGAAATTCTGTTAAATATCCATTCTCCGTTTATAAAACTTTTTTTAAAGAAGAGGGTAGCAACCATTAAATGAAAGAGTTTTTATAATTATAAAGACTAAATTAAATAGCACCGTCTGTTGGTTTCTTTATTTAGTCTATTATAAAAATGGTGAAATTTGTTTATGTTTATGAAAAACGGTGAAATGATTTTTAACCATTTTAAAAAATTTATAGATTTATAGACAAAGAGACAAAGAGACGAAAACACGTTGCATAAAATATTTACCTAATGCGAGTTTTAAAACGTCTAGCAACACTTAATTATATGATCTGATTGACATCAAAACTTCAAAAAGGTTAAACTAAAATAACATTTTGCACAATTTTCCTCTCAGATAGATACTTAGCTTATTCTAAAATTGCAAGGAACTTTCTACTACTTTTTTTCGAATTTGAAAATTTCTACTAGGAACTATTATTCTCTGTGACAAGGTGTATGTTATAAAAATGTTATTGTATCAGGAAGTTGCTGTTTTTGGAAAACCAATTGTATGAGTTTTCTTTCAAATAGTGTTTTAAATGTTATGATAACTTGTAATACAAGTTGTATGTTTGATGGTTCTAAATTTCTTTTGAAAATGTTGTGAATACCTTAAACAAATAAGTTCCTTATTTTTATGTAATCGAATTCATTCAAATCTAAAATCAGTAAAAGAATCAAATAGTAAAGCAAATGCAATTACATGTGATAAAAATCTATAACGTTTTAAGAAAAGCCTTGATTAACTCTGGAATGGAACTCTTTTGTTGTTTGACTTTGGTCCACGTTAACAAAAACATATGAAATTATGGACTTAGACAGCAAAATTTTTTTTCTGATAATACTTACATTGCTTTTCTTAATCACCCTAAAAATGTTGTGATTTTAATGTGCGTCAATAATTTGTCAATAATTAGCTTTGCTAATTATTGACAAAAGTCATACGTTGCATATTTTTATTATTATAACGTTTTGTATAACGACCATTAATTGTTGACAAGAGTAACAAGTAAAAAACAAAATGGCTTTTAAATGCGTTTTTTATTTTATTTTTTTTGTTATTTTATTTCTTCACAATAACTATTACAGTAAAATAAATGAAAGAAAATGCATATAAATAAAAAATTACAAATTTTGTTGCATATAAAATAAGAACGCGGAGACTAGCAGAAGATCAGATGATTTTGTCATCAAGAACCGCTTACAATCGTTACGTGTTAAAACAATTTTATGTGTATAAAATAAATAAGGCAGTCAAATAAAGTTTATAAAACGAAAGTTAGAAGTAAAAATTAACGTTTCATATAAATACTTAAAATACAAGAATTGATAGGTATAAAATGTTTAAATTAACATAGATACACAAAAAAAATAATTAATAAAACAAAATTTAAATATACAAGTATATAGTTAAATAAATATTTTAAAATGTATATAAAAAAATATTTTAAATATTTTGAAATATGTATAAAAATTTTAAAATATGTATAAAAATATGTATAAATATTTTAAATATTTTAAAATATGTATAAAAAAAAATCAGAATTATGTATAAAAAAAATCCGTCACGTGACATTTTAAGAATTTGTTTTTTCTCTGTATCCATTATTCATAAGCACATTTTTTTGGAACGATACATTGAGACAATAGGCGGATAAAATCTTACTAGCGAATCTTTCTATTCGATTAAATATTTTAAAATTTGAATTTCGCAGCAAAATGTACACTCGTCGACTAACCGTTTTGGGTTAAGTGTAAAAAAATTAGTTTTCAAAAAAAAGTTAACTTACCAGGCTAAATTTAGGTTACCAGTTTTTTAAATATTATTAGGGTACCTAATGATATTTAAAAGACTTTTCGAAAGAAAATTAAAATTACATTATAATATTCATATAAAATATAAAAAATTAACGATCTAGAGTTTGATTTTTTCAAACTTTTGTTCTTCTTTGCTTAGCGACCATTTCTTAACAACACAATCAATATCAATTTTGTCATTAATATCTTTTTCACAACTTAACATCATTAGTGAACTTAATCTTTCAGTAGTCATAGTAGAGCGCAAACTATTTTTAACCAACTTTAATTTACTAAACGTACGTTTATTTGATGCTGTAGATATTGAAGCTGTTAAAGCTAGGCGACATAACTGATTTGCCCAAGGTAATAAATTCTTCAACTCGTGAGATTTCTCAATTACTTCCATTATTGTTGCTAAAATTGAACATTGATGACATAATATCTCCCATTCAGCAGCAACTGCATCATAGTCTAATAAATAGCCAGCTTGACTCAGTCAAGGTAAAAATGCTTTTTCTAAATTTTCTGGTGAAGCAGCTGTAAACTTTAGCGGAATATGTAAGATACTAAAAATCGGCTTGAGTTTCTCAATGAAGACTTTAAGATTTTGATTAGACAAACTTAAAAGAGTATTTAAAACTTGATTAAATTGTTTTCGATAAAAAGTTAACAAATCAATTTTTGCAGAATTATCAGAATTATCATCAATTTTTTTTTGGCATGCTTCTAACTCTGTGATATCGTATATAATCTGCATCTGGATCAACTCCATGCAATTGAGCAATTTTTTTTGAGCCTTCAATTAAGTTATTCATATTATCAGAATCTGATCTTATATTTTTTAAGGAAGAAACAGTACTTTTTATTAGTACTATTGCATCACATATATTCAATTCTTTTGTTTCTAAATGTTCGGTTAAATATTTAAGTTTGTACATGATGTTTTTCATTAACATTAACGATACAAAGAAATCAAAACTTAATATCTTTTTTTTTAATCCAAGAGCTTTAGTTTTTGTTAAACTGTTAAATTTATCTGAAGTTGTTATGTCTTTTTATGTATCAACAATTGGATTTAGCGATGTCCACACAGATTTTATACTTTCTGCTTGAGCAGTCCATCTTGTTTTCGATAGATTTCTTAGCTGTAAACTTCCTTCAATTTCTATCATACGGTCTGTTAAATCTTTGAACCTTTTTGTTCTGAATGAAAAAAATACATAAATATTTTCAAGTACACTTATAAATTCTCCAATTACAGGACTAGCATCACAACTATGCTCAAGAAAGATAATTTATCGATGTGCTTGACATGGTATATATGGAACAGCGTGGCCGACAAATTCAGTAAAGCAATGCTGAGCTCCTTTAATATTTCCGCTCATATTGCTAGCAAAATCATACGAATGAAACACTACTAGGAAATTCATTAAATCATATAGGAGTAAAGTGTTGTTGTTTATTTAATGGAATGTTGTTGTCTCTAGGATATCTGGCCAGTTTAGGTTGATGGGGTCCTAATGATATTAAAAATTGTTGTTGTAATATTGTTAAATTATAATTACATTTACCTGGATCATGTTCCGCAAAACTATCTTTTCCACTAATGTTATCATGTTCATTTCCAATCATTAAGTCATCTAATGCTTTTGTGGCGTAACTTATGTAATCACAAATACCATTTCTAATACTTGATATATATTCTATACTATTGATCGAAAAGAGTACAGGATTTGCAAACTTTGAATTCTTAACATTGTTTAAAATTTCATTACATTGCTCAAATTCTTGACTTATGGCTTGTAATTGTCCAATACAAGATATCCATGGGTGTTTTTTTTGTCTCAACATCACCAATAATTTGTTTTTCATTAATTAGTTGGCTACTTTTTTTAACTTCAACTAGAAATTAAAAATGAAAGTTTATAAATAGTAATATTATATATAAAAATAGTATGCATATATATGTAATATATATGCATACTTTTTTTTAATATATACAAATAGTCAAACCACTTTTTGCATTCTTCGAACACTACTGAATAACACTATAACTAGATAATAAAAATAATATGTCAATAATTATTCAACAAATGAAAAATATCTTTTAACTTTTCTCGATCTATTTTGTTGATTAATGACTTTTTTCCACAAAACTTTAAAATCAATTGGATTTTTTTGTTTTAAATTCTGCATAACTAAAGATAAATAATAAAGTTAAAAAACCTAGAAAATCAGCATCAAAACAATCAAAACTCATTTAAAATCAACCTTTTATCATATAGGCTCGTAAAGGTTTACTTGTATAGTTCTGAGCTACATCATTTATTTTTGAACATGTTACTTCAACTTCCAGCCTTTATTTCTTTTCCATTATGAACTACACGTTGATGTTTTAATTTGTAGTCGTTATTAATAGGTACGTGAGTAAAAAATTTCAAATTGTTTGAATACTATAATATTATATATCATTAGAAAGAGGATTATTATAGTATTTTAAAGGTGAAAAAATTATCAAAATCGAACAATTGGTTCAAAAGTTATGACGGTTTAAGTAGCGATTTTTCTATATATGGATTTGTTGAAGAAACTGTGGTCAAAATAATGTTTTTCTTCACTTAAATTGTCCTAACTTTGCCAATTCATATCAAAATACAAATATCTTCGTGTCAAAAGATAGGTTTAAGAGTGGGTTACAACTTTATGTTAAACTCTAACCATCGGGTGTATCGGATGGACAGAGGGGGCACCAAACTACCACCTCGCCCGTATAAAACTGAACACTTTTTTCAGAATTTTTTTTTTTTTAAATACATAAGCAATATAAATACACAAAAAAGTTGTTTTAAATTTATAGTAAACCACCAAAATATACGAGAGGTGAATGTTAGCAATAGAGGTGGGTGTGGTCGCGATTGGTGTATCACACCCTAGGATCAAAAACGACTTGATTTTTTAAATATTTATATCTTTACTATAATGAGTAAAATTAGTTCACAATATAAAATTATGTTATACAATCTTACGTATAAAAGTGGTGTTTCTATTACGAAGGGGCGTATGCCCCCCTGCCTACCCCCCCCCACACACACACACACACACACACCTCTCCACCCAACCTAAAAAAAAAATTATTTTTTTCAAAATTTGAACAATAAATTTAAAAAATAAATTAAAAAATTGGAAATAAATTAAAAAATAAATTCATACCAGACAACCACCAAATATGGGAGGTTAATTATTTTTTAATTTATTTCCAATTAAAAAATTGGAAATAAATTAAAAAATAAATTCATACCAGACAACCACCAAATATGGGAGGTTAATGTAAAACTCACAGTAGATATGTTGATGATGTTTTAGTACTATAATATCAAAAAATGTTTCAATTCTTGAAATATCTGATTGAATATTTAAAGTACAACAACAAAGAAGTAAAAAATATATTCCACTAGATTAAAAGATACATTAGTGGTGCATCCATGGTCATAAGAGAGTGGAGTATAAAGGAGGGGGTATCCAAATATGTCATAAGAAAGAGGCATTCTAATGCCCCTTCCACTTTTTACAAAAATTATTATTTAATTGGATATATATTACAAAAAAAATTATACAACTACTAATGTGGGGCTATAAATCGATTGGCTGTAAAAAACATGTCATCTTTCTAACCAAGTATGCAAAAACCTATAATAAAGTCTTTCATGTGATTATTACATTAACAAAAGTAAGGACCATACAAAAATTGCAAATATTTTTAAAATAAACTCATGTGGCAAAGTTGATATATATAGCCTTACAAGTTGCAATAGATAAAGAAAAAAAAAGCATAATAATAATAATAATAATAATAAATACTTAAATCAATTTTCAAAGAAAGAAAATATATGTCATTACCAACTGGAACAGATGAAATTTGCACTAAAATAAAGAAATAGGCATAATAAACTAAAATCAAATTCTTGTAATAATTTTCTAATTACAAGTTCACTTTATACACCTTACCAATTCATTCAGATGACGATGGCACTAAAAAATAAACATAAAATACAGCCACGTCTTAAAATTATTTGGTTGTTAAAAAGTAAAAATATGTAAACCTTACCAGTATTAACAGAAGAAGATAAAACTAAAAAATAAAAATGCATTACATTATCTTGCAATTATATATGTAAATTATTTGTCGATACTGGAAAATATTTCTTATTTAAGATCTATAAATTCTTATTGAAAATATATGACATTACCAACTGGAACAGATGCAAGTGGCACTAAAATAAATAAAAAAATCTTGTATTTATTTTGTAATAACAATCATGTTGAAAGGTTTAGATTATACCTTACCAACTTGTTTTGATGATGATGGCACTAAAAAATAAAAATATAAAATACTATAGCATACACTTATATGATAAAAAAATGTTATATGAAAAACTTTATATGAAAAAATTAAATAATATAGCACAACCTTAAAATAATTTTGAAATTAAAATCATATATGAAAATAAAAATATAAAAACCTTACCCATTATAACCGATGAAGTTGATACTAAAAAACAAAAAATGCAATACACAACATAACTGTATAACTATTTAATAATTGAAACCATACTTAAAATTATTTGTAATTAACAATATATATATACATACATACACATATATGTATATATATATATATATATATATATATATATATATATATATATATATATATATATATATATATATATATATATATATATATATATACATATATGTGTATGTATGTATATATATATTGTTAATTACAAATAATTTTAAGTATGGTTTCAATTATTAAATAATTATACAGTTATGTTGTGTATTGCATTTTTTGTTTTTTAGTATCAGCTTCATCGGTTATAATGGGTAAGGTTTTTATATTTTTATTTTCATATATGATTTTAATTTCAAAATTATTTTAAGGTTGTGCTATATTATTTAATTTTTTCATATAAAGTTTTTCATATAACATTTTTTTATCATATAAGTGTATGCTATAGTATTTTATATTTTTATTTTTTAGTGCCATCATCATCAAAACAAGTTGGTAAGGTATAATCTAAACCTTTCAACATGATTGTTATTACAGATTTATATATATATATATATATATATATATATATATATATATATATATATATATATATATATATATATATATATATATATAAACCTTACCAACAGTAACGGATGAAGATAATACTAAAAAATAAAAGGACAATACACAAAACAACCTTACAATTATTTAGCAATTATAATCATATCGAAAAGTAAGAATATATAAACCTTACCAGCAGGAATAGACGACAGTGACACTAAATATGAATTAAATGGAATAATATAAGTCTCCTTCCATTAATATATATATATATATATATATATATATATATATATATATATATATATATATATATATATATATATATATATATATATAAATTCTCTCACCAATTATCGAAGTAAGGTTTGCTAAAGATAAAGAAAGTAAATTAAAATTGTTGGAACGTAAATGGAATATATTTCAACTTTAAAATGCACTTGTTTCGAGTTATAATATCTATATAATGATGTATTAACAAAGTAAACACTTTAAAATATTGAAACCTACAAAACTTACATATTTGTTTGCCATATTCATCTAAATACCAATTTTAAATTAAAACATTTACTTGAAGTTTATATTTGTAATGATGTATCAATTAGTTATATGTTGAAAAATATAGAAATCTATGAAACTTAAGTATCTGCTGGCCGTACTCACCTAAATACCAATTTTAAATCAAAACGTTTATTCAAAGCTAACAAGGAATACTAACACAGCATACAAATACTTTTAAATGATATAGTAACTAAAACAATTTAAACTAAACTTACTGATTGTTTGTTCTAATTTGTCTACAGAAAAAAAAAGTGACTTAATAAAATGTAAGAATTAGGTATACAAAAATACAACTAACAACAATCTACATAGGCATAATAAAGAACTGTATTTGAAAACTAATAGTAAATGACTAAATACTAAATTAATTCATATAATAGAGATATAACTGACTGATCCTCTCTAAAGCAAGTTCATCTAAACAAATTAAATTAACTTTATTTTAACAAAGTAATATAAAAATTTGCATATAGTAAGTCATTTGTTCCGCTTGAGGTTTTGAACGGAACGGAGGTGTTTGGCAGCGTGGTAAAAAAAAAAAAAAAAAAAAAAAAAAAAAAAAAAATCAATTAAAAATACAAATGTAAAAATATATATATATACATTAAACAATTAATCAATATGACAGTTACTCTCGCGGAAATAAAAAAGATGATCAAGAATATGTTGGACGAATTTGAGAAAAAAACGGAAGCGATGCTTAAAAGACAAGAAGTAAATTTCGTAAATATAATTAACGCAAATTTAAAAATAACAAACGAACGTTTAGATAAAGTTGAAAAGCTATATAATGACAATACAAGTATTTTGAAATTATTATCAAAAGATGTTGAAGAGTTGAAAATAAGCTTAAACTTCCATGAAGAAATTTTTGAAAACAAAATAAAGACCGCCATTACAGTCGTGGATAAAAAAAAAAAGAAACAAACGACAAAATAAAAGGTAAGAGTTAATTTGTATATGTAAAAAATAAATTAAGAGAAATAGAGGACCGAGCAAGAAGAAATAATCTAAGGATAGACGGAATAGAGGAAGCTGAAAACGAAACCTTGGAAGTGAGTGAGACAAAGGTTCTAAATTTGTTTGAAGAGCAACTTGGCTTGGTAAATATAAAAATTGAGCGAGCGCATCGCACTGGTAACACGGTCACTAAAAACCCGAGGATTATAGTTCTCAAATTATTGGACTTCAAGGATAAAATCGCAATCCTCAAAAAATCTTCAAGTTTAAAAGGAAAAAATTTATATATTAACGAGGACTTCTGCGCGGAAACAAACCTTATTCGAAAAGATTTGTGTGAAAAAATGAAAGTGGAAAGAGAGTCGGAGAAATTTGCTTACATATCGTACGATAAATTAATCGTACGTGATTGGAAAGAAAAGGAAAGTATTATATGTCCTTAATATACTATTTTCTTAAGAGTATTTATTTACCTTTTTTTTGCTTATTTAAATTTTTTACTTTTTTCTTTTTTTTATCAAAAATGGCGAATGATGTGTTTGACCAATTAGATTTTGAAAAATTAAATTATGATCCTTTTGAAGATAATCTTTTGAACAATCTTTCTGATGACAACTTAAATATTTTTTTAGAAACTCAAATGAGTTTAATTAAAACACCATATTTTGATCCTTATGAATTTAAAATCAAAAAAGATTTAAACTCATTTTCTATATTACACTTAAACATAAGAAGCATGCGGCAAAATTTTGAAAAATTTAAAGAATTTTTATTTATTATAAATTACTCGTTCGACGTCATATCTCTGTCAGAGACTTGGCATGATTCAGAAAGTCCTCTAGAGTTGAATTCGAATTATAGTTTGGAAAATTACAAACTAATTAGCCAACCACGAGGAAGCAATAAAAAAGGCGGAGGACTGGGTGTTTACGTACTTAAAAAGTATCAATTTAAAATAAAAAAGCAATTAAGTGTAGCAAATAACAATTATGAAAGTCTTTTTATTGAAGTAATTAATGCAAAAAACAAAAATAGTATAATTGGATGCGTGTACCGACCACCTAGTGGTAAAATTAGATCTTTTCAAGACTTTATCGAAAAAAGTATTTTAAAAACAAACAACGAGAAACAAAAATTATTTATCCTTGGGGATATAAACTTGAATGCACTAACATACCAGAAATTTCCAAAAACAAAATCTTTTTTTGACATGTTATATAAGTACAATGTTTTGTCAGTAATTAATAAACCGACTCGGGTTAATAGAACTTCTGCAACTGCAATAGATAATATTTTTATTAACAATCTCTTAGAAACATCATTTGAGGCAGGAATATTTAAGACGGATATTAGCGACCATTTCCCAATATACATTACCATAAAAAATATAAAAGTTATTCCAAATGATCAACCCAAAATTTTATATATAAATAAACGCAACCTTTCAACTCATAGTAAAAACAATCTTACGAACAAATTATATTTAAAGAATTGGAGTGATGTTTATAAAAGTCAAAATGCAAATGAAGCATGTAATTTATTTTTAGACAAATTCCAAGAGATTTTTAATGAAGCTTGTCCAAATAAAGTATTAAAAATAAAAACAAAAACACTTGCTAATCCATGGATGGATAAAACACTTATTAAATGCTCTAGAACTAAACAAAAACTGTATAATAAATTTCTTAAAAATAAAAGCACAACTAATGAAAAAAATTATAAAGCATACAATTATTTTTATATCGATCTTTTAAAAAAAACTAAAAAAAATTATTACAGTAAACAATTTACTAATTGTAAGCTGGATATTAAAAAAACATGGGCTGTAATTAATGGCATACTAGGAAAAAATAAAAATAAAACTTCTTCGCTACCCAAACGAATCAATATAAATAATAATGATATATTCTGTCCTAAAGAAATATCCAAAGAGTTTAATACATATTTCAACAATGTTGGACTTGATCTAGCTAACAAAATTACAGCACCCCTTAATTCTTATAAAACCTAACACCATCAAATGATAAAACGTTGTATGATCTCGACTTGACATTAAAAGAATTTGAAACGGCTTTTTCTTCGATAAAAAATAAAAATTCATCAGGATTTGACGGTATTCCCAGTAATATACTAATTTCAAATAAAAAAAGCATCAGTAGACCATTGCTCTATATAGTCAAGCTTTCACTGGGCCAAGGAATATTTCCTGATGTACTAAAACTCGCAAAAGTAATTCCAGTTTATAAAAATAATGATCATGCAAATGTTTCTAACTACAGGCCTATATCATTGCTTTCTGTATTTTTAAAGATATTCGAACGTGTAATTTATAATAGAATTTTTAACCACTTAACAAAAAACAATTTTTTTTATCCAAAACAATTCGGATTTCAGAAAAATCTTTCAACTGAACATGCGATTATTGAATTAGTCGATCAAATAAATAATGGCTTTAATGAAAATAAATTTACCTTAGGTATATTTATTGATCTAACTAAAGCTTTTGACACTGTTGATCATTCCATCTTGTTAGAAAAATTAAAGTATTATGGGGTAATTAATAAGGACTTCAATTGGATTAAAAGTTACCTTACTGATAGAACACAATATGTTCATAAAAAAGAATACGGAATTCTTAAAGTCCCCTGTGGAGTACCCCAAGGATCAATACCAGGCCCTCTCTTATTCTTAGTTTATATAAACGACTTAAGTAATGCATCAGTGAAATTAAACCCAATTATGTTTGCTGATAATACAAATCTCTTTCTTTCCAACTATAGTATCAAGCAACTTTATGCTGACATGAACTTTGAATTAAATAAGATCAATGATTGGTTTCAAGCAAATAAACTCTCATTAAACGTTAAAAAAACAAAGTATACATTATTTTATATAAGATCGCAAGAAGTAAACCTTCCCCTCAAACTACCAGATCTTTTTTTAAGTAATAAAGAAATAAAACAGGAAGACTCTTTAAGGTTCTTAGGGATACTTGTGGACAAACATTTATCTTGGCTTCCCCATATTAAATATTTACAATCAAAAGTTAGTAAAGCCATCGGCATGATGTACCGAGTTCGTCTTTATGTTAATATTATATGTCTTAAATTAATTTACTTCTCTTTAATTCATTGTTTTATCAGTTATGCCAATATTACATGGGGCAGCACGCAAACTACTAAACTTAAAAAAATACTTAGTGTTCAAAAACATGCGTGTAGAATTATATACGGAAAAAAAAGAAGGGAGCACACGAAACCCTTGATGCTTGAATTTTATGAATATTTATGAAATAAATATTTATCAACACCTAATTTTTATGTATAAGTTTACAAATAACCTAACTCCAGTAAATTTTAATTGTAAGTTTAAAAAAAATATAAATGAAAAGTATTTCCTTAGAGCAAACCAATCAAATTTCTTTAAATTGCCTTAGAAACTAAACAAGTTTACAGAGTGTTCAATAGCATTTCGCGGACCAAAAATATGGAACTATTTAAAAAAAAAAGAAGCTAAAAAAGATAATATGGTAAAATCATTAAACTCATTTAAGTTGCTAGCAAAAAAACACATTTTTAATTCGGAGGAATTACAAGAACTCCGTCAAGTTTTATCAAAATAGTTTTACTTTTTTATTCTTTGAAAAATTATTTGTACATATCTTTTATAGTTATTTATGCAATGGTGTATATATTTTAAATCCTTGAGTATTTAAATTTGAAGTTTTTACATCTTACTTTAATCTGTAGTTTATTTGAACATTTTGACGACATTTTATTTTTTCAAGGGGCTCTATGAAAAGATTGTGGTGGTATTGTATCACCCATATCTTCTTTGAGTCCCGGTCTGTTTTTTAAATTGTATTATTTGTTTATATATTTTATTACGTGATAATCTTATGTAAATTATTTTATTAAACAGCAAAATATATTCTGAACTAAAAAAAAAAAAAAAAAAATTTGTATATATATATATATATATATATATATATATATATATATATATATATATATATATATATATATATATATATATATATATATATATATATATATATATATATATATATATATATATATATATATATATATCAGGGCGTTAGCCAGAAATAAATTTTATACCGCGTTTTTGCCATATTGGGAATTTTTATTGTTGTTGTTCTACAAAATGTTGGGAATTTTCTTGAAAAGGTCCTAAAAAACTCACTAAAACCCTCTTAAAAAAAAAAGTCATTGTCTTTAAGGAACTTTAAGATCATTGGGAATTCCGCATTATACGCGGCACAATTGGGCTAGCTAACACCCTGTATATATATATATATATATATATATATATATATATATATATATATATATATATATATATATATATATATATATATATATATATATATATATAATAAAAATAACTACTGAGCTATTGAAAAAAGAAAGTAACTAACTGATGTTGTTGGCTGACGCCATTTCACAACTTAGAGCATCTAAAACAGCGAAAGAAATATTTAAGTTATACATAAAGTTATACATATTTATTATCAGGCCTGACATGAGTATTTCCGATGGCGATAAAGAGGTTTTAACGATTGAAATTACAACCAAAAATAATAAAAATATACTTTTGAGTTGTTGTTATCGCCCACCTTCAGGCGTAATTGAACAATTTAATAATTTTTTAATTACTGATATAATAAAAAAAGGTTTTCAAGAAAAGAAATTAAATTACATAATTGGTGATATGAATTTAGATTGTTTTGAATATCACTCAAATAAAAATATTAAAAAGTTTTATAATGACTTGTTTGAAAATGGAGCAATTCCTTTAATAAATAGACCAACAAGGGTAACTGCAACATCTGCCTCGTTAATAGACAATATCATAACAACTGACACATCTAATAATTTACTAAAAACAGGAATAATTAAAAGTGATACCTCGGATCATTTTCCTATTTTTTTATCTATAAATATTAATACAGATTCGATATTACATGAAAAACAGATCATTATCAAACGCTTTATTAATGATAAAAATATTTTATCATTTAAGGAACAATTATCCTTAATAAACTGGAATTCAGTAAGTAATTTGTCAGAGGCAAATAATATGTATAATGCATTTTTTAAAGTTTTTTATGAAGTTTATGATGTAAACTTCCCAAAATGTAAAATTAATAAAACAAAAAAAAGTTTAAAATCACCATGGGTAACAAAAGACCTTAGAAAATCCTCAAAAATAAAACAAAAGCTATATATTAAATACCTTAAAGCAAAAACAATTGAAAGCAAAACACTCTATAAAACCTTTACCAAACTATTTGAAAATAAAAAAAAAACCCTTAAAAGGAAGTATTACAACGACTTATTTGATAAATATAAAAACGACTATAAGCGAAAATGGCAACTTGTTAATGAAATCACTTGTAACAATAAAATGAAAATATGCTCTTTGCCAAAGGCAATTAAAATAAATACTGACATCTTTTATAACCCTACCATAATAGCAAACGAAATAAACAAGTTCTTTGTATCAGTTGGACCAAACTTAGCCAAAAACATCCCCATAATTAATAATTCAATCAATTCAAAAAAAGATTTGACATCCCCTGAAATATCTTCTCTAAATAAATTTAAACTATCTTTTGATGAATTTGAGATTGCTTTCAAAATGCTTAAGACTAATAAAGCAATTGGTCCAGACGATGTAAACGGGAATATTGTTATTGGTTCATATGACATAATTAAAAATATTCTCTTTAGGGTCTTTACGTGCTCAATAAGCCAAGCAGTATTTCCCGACAAACTCAAAATAGCTAGAGTTACCCCAATTTTCAAAGGAGGAGAACTTACAAACCTCAGTCATTATCGCCCAATTTCAGTTCTCCCAGTTTTTTCAAAAATTCTAGAAAGAATTCTATATAATAAAATATTTAAGCACTTATCAGAAAACAAAATATTATATAACAACCAATATGGATTTAAAAAAAATAATTCTGCAGAACATGCAATACTTCAACTAACAAGAAATATTGGTGATTCATTTGAAACATCGCAATACACATTAGGTATTTTCATAGATCTATCGAAAGCTTTCGATACTATAGATCATGAAATTCTTTATAACAAACTAGAACATTATAGAATCACTGGAAATACTTTATTATTACTAAAGAACTATTTAACTAATCGTAAACAGTTTATTCAAATAGACTCATCATTATCATCAAATTTATTAAATATAACTTGTGGAGTGCCACAAGGCTCAATACTAGGCCCATTGCTGTTCCTAATATACATCAATGACCTCTACAAAGCCTCAAACTTAATGACAATTATGTTTGCGGATGACACTAATCTTTTTTTAACCAGCAATGATCTAACAACATTATTTAGAAATATGAACACTGAGCTTATTAAAATCTCTAACTGGTTCAAATCAAACAAATTATCAATTAATATAGAAAAAACTAAATGGATGCTTTTTTACCCAAATTCAAAAAAAAAATTAATTCCAAGTATTACACCACCTATTTTTGTTGACAATATTGAAATAAAGCGAACAAAAATTACAAAATTTTTAGGCATTTATATTGATGAAAATCTTAAATGGAAACACCACGTTAACAACCTAAATAACAAAATTGCTAGAACTATAGGAATATTATATAAATCAAGAAGTTTCTTAAATAAACATACTTTAACTCAATTATATTATTCCTTTATTCACTGCCATATTAACTACGCTAACATTGCTTGGGGTAGTGTGAACAAAAGTATACTAGAACCTCTTCATCGTCAACAGAAACACATTGCACGTCTTATAAACTTTAAAGACCGTTTTACTCATGCCAGGCCTCTCTTACTTGAAATGAATATTTTAAATATATATCAGCTAAACGTTTATAATATTTTATGTTTTATGTATAAATGTAAAACCAACGATTCCCCTTCTTCCTTTCATAACCTATACTCAATAAAAGAAAAAAACAAGTACAATCTACGAAATGATAATTCTATTCGACTACAATTTTCGCATACGAATTTTGGTAAATCTTGTGTTTCTTTCCGAGGAGCCTTTCTTTGGAATAAAATAGTTTTGAAACATTTTGACTTTTCTCATGAATGGACTTATACCTCTTATAAAAGGAAACTTAAGAAAATCATTTTGTCCATTGATAATATACTTTTATACTTTTAATAGGAAATTTATTTGAAAATTTCTATTTTTTATTTAAATTATGTTTTTCTTCTAATATTGTTAAACACAGTTTTTTTTTTATTTATTTTAAAATATGTAACACGTAAATTTGTAACGAGTTTGCAGCGGTTCTCGACGACAAGACCTTAAGGTCTTCTACGAGTCTCCGCATTCTTTTTTTTTATTTTATTATTTATAGTAAAAATCCTCACTTGTAATTGTTTATATTATTATATCTTAACTTGTATTTTATAAATATTGAAGAAATGTAAAAAAAAAAAAAAAAAAAAAAAAAAAAAAAAAAAAAAAAAAAGGTTTAGATAGTGGCCAAATAATAGTTTAAAAATAGTTTAATAAATTTATATAAAAATAACTTATTTATTAGTTATAAATTATAATCTAAAGGCTTTCCTTGTTAAATAAAGACAACGTATAAACTTCAAATTAGATATGATTCATAACTAATTTGATTCATATATAATTTATATTATGAATATGATACGAAATACTATGTGAAACCTTTATTTTCTTTCTCCATTTTGTTTCTAAATGAAATATAAAATTTTATTAAGTCTTATTTAATTATTTACTAAAAATCCTTTTAATAAAACAATTTCGTTTAAATTTACATATTTTTAAATCCTATTTTCACTATAAAGTATCTAGGTTTATAATATCAACTTATGAAGTAAGTTAAATATTGCTAATAGTATTATTAATATAAATGTTATATATAAAAAAAATATATATATACAAATAATCAATGGACCCCTCTGTCTCCGGCGCTAACAACAGGGAAAATGTAAATTAGGTAACAAAAGTGCAAGAAATAGGGTGACTGCTGCATAATATTTTTCAACGAAATTTGGCAGGTGCATAGATAAATGAATAACTTAAAAATAAAAATTGAATAGATAAAATATAGATTATATCCTGGATATTAATTTCACCACAGAAGTACAACTAAAACTTTGACATCAATAAACTCGGTAATATATCAATTGAGTATAATTAAAACCAAATTAATTATAAGCTTCAATTATTCTTCTTTCTAAAAATACTCTATGTTGATAACGAATACTAAAAAGTTATTTCAGAAAGCCTTCCTCAAGCACGCTAACTTTGAAGAGACTGCGAAAATCGTGGCACAAAATTTTAGCACAAAATTCGGTTCCGTAAAACGCAATTGTCACGTACCTATTATTAAAAACACTGCCACAATCAATGCATTCCAGCTTTATTCTTTTGCTTTTTGACGTTTTTGACATTGTTTTAAAACTTTTATTAAGTAAACGCCAGTGATATAAACACAAATAATAATACTATTAAACGTAAGTAAGCAATTAATGAAAAAAGTAATTTAAGATAAGGAGCTCCTTTCACTAGCTCCTTTGATTTACAATCGTGTATATAATTAAACTTTGACGCTAGGAAGCGGGAAACATTGCGTTAATTCAGCAAAGTATAACCGACCATGTTCAACCGTGTCCAAGTTTAGTCGGCAGTAAAATGTTCCGAAAAAATAGATATCGCCACTGTAAAAGGTAATTATATCGCGACTATCGTATATAAGCAGATTTTAAAAATACTCAAAAAACTTGTTGTTTTTAAATTCTATAAAAATCATGTTGAAAAATTGTCCATGAAATTTACCGACTATAACTTTTCTTCAAAAAAATACAGACTTTAAGTTTGATTTTACAATTGCCAGGGAGATGTAACATCCCCCCCCCACACACACACACACCCGTAAAATTGCGCCTATGTATGTACCACCCCCCCTCCTATAATGTAACTATTATAATAACTCAAACCCAGGATCCAATCACGTTCAACCACGTTCAACGACGATTATAACTTTTTTTTTTTTTTTTTAATTTTTATAAAAATATTTTTGTTAATTTTTGTAGTTTTACTTTTTAATGTTATACTTTTGTTTTTTCATCTTAGTTTAAATTTCATGGATACTGTATTTTTTTTTTTTTAACTTTTTTTTTATTAATTAAAAAAATTTTTTTTTTTTAATTTTTTCAATACTTTTTATTTTCTAATATAATTTTTATAGTTTTAATTTGAGAAGTATTACTTTTGTTTTTTGTATTAGTTTTAAGTCCAGTCATCATGATTGTATAAAGAATTATTTTGGATTTGTGTATTGCTTTTAATATAATCCCTTGATTGTCCGACGGGTATCTTATTTGCTTTGTTTCTTTTTATTTGTCTTTCACAATTTTCTCTGATCATATTCTGCTTTTTTGTATGCCTTAAATATTAATAGTTCATCTTCCGAGCATTTTGTTTTATCGAAGCCGTACAATAAATTTAAGTTGTAAATATGCTTTCCAGTATAATCTAAGGAAAGATATTCCGAGGGAAGTTCGATTTTTTTTTTCTGGTTCTTCTACTTTTTCTTTTAGCGTTATGTTTGCATCGTTGTCGTTGTGAGGTTCGATTTTGTTTTCAATATTATTATTGTTAAAACTTTGGCTTTCTTCCATGTGAGCTTCTGTTTTTTGTGTTTGAGAATCTATTTCAGGCGGTTGTGTATTTGTTCGGGTGTCTTTGGTTTTGTTTTATTTAAGTTATTGGTATCGTTGTTTATAATTTGGTTTTTGAGAGAGTTTTGGCATATCACCATAGGGGCTTCTGATTCTTGTGGTTTAGAAAATTTAATTGTTGGTTCAGGTATTTCTTCCGATATTTCTGGTTCATTAGTTTCCGTTACTTTTTTTCTAGGTTCTTCGGTCACTTCTATAAAATTTTCTTTGGTTTTAGGTTATCTTCTTTGTTTTGTCCGGTATAGATTATCCTGACGTTATATCCGCATAGTTTTAAAGATCTTGGTATTGGTTTAATTAATTGATTCATCATGGCAACTAGAATTCCTGTATAGTAGGATGTTCCGTTTTTAGGCGTTTTGCGGTATACTGCTCTTGTATGTATATGTTTCCCATATCCGAGTTGCTCAAGAACCACACCGATAGGTAAATATTTTTTTTCAAGAGGCAAACCCATTACCGATACTGCAACTCGTTTGCATAAGTTTCTAGTAGGAGTAGAATTATAAAAATGGTGGGTTACACCATTAAATAAAAGTCCATTTTCAAAGATCAACGATTTCGACTTATCAGTTTTCATGACGAGTTCGATCATTGTCCCTTTACGAATAATTTGCAGGCCTTTCAGATCGTGATCTAAATTGGCGTTTTCAAGAGCGATTAAAATGTTAGGTTCAGTTATATTTTCTGTTATTTCACACAAAAGGGTTCCTTTCAATGTGCTAAATTCATTAGACAATTTTGAGTTAAAATTAGTTGCTATAGCTTGAGCATAGCTTTTGAAAAAAGACTTTTAACGCTCTTTTTTTTTATACAAAATTAAAAGGTAACCTTGATTTTGTGAAAGAAATACTTTTAACGTGGTTGTGTTTGTGGAAAAAGAAAACTTTTTTCAGAAATAAATGATTTTACAATAACGATAGATAATAATTTGATTAATAACAGTGTTAGACTTCGTGTAAATTCAGAACAAAATTTTGCACAAGTCTTCATATTGACAAAGGTCACTTGTGTTTTTTTTTTTTTCCTAAGAAACTAGAGCAGCTTCGTATTCGTTTTCATTAATGGAGATCACAGTTTTTTTTTCTTTATTTTGAAAAATTAAAATTAGTAAACAAGTTGAAATAAATAAAAATTAAAGAACTAAAATACCTAAACTAAAATACCTCGAGATTTTAATATTTTAACCAATCTTGTGAACATACAATAGCTTCCAATGTGTTTGGAATCATAGAACTACGATATTTATCAAGAACTCTACCACCTGTGTTAAAGACTGACGAAACAACAGTAGACAACGGAATTGACAAAATGTCTATTGCTAAACATTGTATAACTGGAAATCCGACTCCAAAATGTCTCACCTTTCTAGTATGTCGAATCCTTCTTGATCAACAATCAATGGCTCATCTAAGTACAACTCGTTTTTTAGTTCCAAATAAGAAGTTTTTAGACTACATGTTTTTCAAATTTCTCAATTTTTGAATATAAAAAAGAAGCAGAAGAAGTAGACTGATTTAAAATGCTTTCCGTTAGCACGGGAGTGTTTACCACGTTGAAATATTTAACACCGTACTCATTATACAACTTTTTTATTAGTCCATTAATATTTTCTAACTTCTGTTCATATGCGGCACCATAAATTTCCCTAAAATAGTTCTCAAGGCTGATCATTTTATAACGCGGGTCCAATTGCAGATACAATGGCTAATATATCAGAACTAATTTTACAATATTTTGAAGATTTTGCCATCATTTTCCTCCCCATTTTACAGATAAACTGAATATGATTGCTGCAGATATCAGTTATTTGTAAATAAAGTTCACAAATATGATTGAAGTAGTAGTTTACTGTTGGATTTATTGTTGTAGAGAAAAGGTTTGTTACTTCGTAAAAAGAAATTTTAAACAGTCACAACAACCTTTAACATTTGACCACTCCTCTTTATTTAGCGAATATATGTAACTTTAATCAATTTTTTTTAGACGAATAAAGGCATCTTTGAACTTCAATGCAGTATCCAACATTATATAAGTAGGGTTCCATCTTGTTTTTATATCTAAAACAACATTATTACTAGAAGTCTATACTTGGGATGCTACTTCTTTAAACTGTTGCCATTTCAAAGTTGACAATTTGACATATTTCAGCTTTCTCCAACTTTTACTATTATATGTTTAATGCTTTCAATTGCTTTTTGAACAACCAAATTTACAATTTCTAACATGAAAAAAATTACCGTCACTGACGAGTTTAGTATTCAACTTCTCTTTGAGAATTCTAACCATTGCGTCATTTGTTAAACAGTTATCTAGAACAACACACATGATCTTATTTATCAGCGTTCCATTTGTATAACTTCTCAAGTAAAGTTTTGTATAGTGCTATTGCAGTATAATGCGCATCAATACTAATAAAATTAAGTATATGCTTTTTTAGTCTCCAATTATTATCAGTATAGCGGCAGGTAAAGTCAATGTAGGATTTATTTTAAATAGACGTCCACAAATCACTTGTGAAATTAATTCGATATTGAAGCTTTTCCATTAAACTTTTCCTTTTTATCCTCGAAGATTTTCAAACAGTCATTTATAATTGTACGTCAACTAAAAGATGTTGTAGATTTTTACTATACTCTCTGCAATGCTCAACAATTAAAAAATGACATTCGTGAAGTATTATCATGCGGGCCAAGTCGTTTCTGCATGTTTCTTGATTAAATTTAAAACTTTAGACTCCCAAATACCATCGAATATTACTTTACCACTTTGTTAAAAGGTTTGACCTTTTATTGGTGAACAAACTTATGGGTGTTTAGTCCTCAAATGTTTGACCAACTGACTAGTTCTTTCTGTAGGTCTTGCCGATAAAGAACGCAAACAGTAGTTACACTTTGCTTTATGTTGACCATTGGTTAATACCTTTTTATGTTTTTTATGATGCCCGAACGTTTAAGGTGCATTTTCTCTTTTTAGTTTTAGGTAATACTCTTAACTCAGATGAAAGTAGCTGTTCGATATCAATAATTGGAATGATAGCATTTGCATTTTCTACCTCTGACATATCTGTAAAAATAAATGAAATAAAGAAATAGGTATCTAAAGTAAAAGATTGGTTTTGGACCTTTTATAACTTAAGTATTTTTTCTTTGACGTTATGAAATTTTTGGAGCTAAAAATAAAGCTTTTATAAGAAGATTTTTTGATGAGACGACTTTTTTTAAACGATCGGGTTTATATATTTTTTGAAAGTCATCATTAGATGACTTTCAAAAAATATATAAACCCGATTGTTTGGTACAAGATACATCTTTGCGAAATGTTTCTTTGTGAAATGATAGAACAAAAAGCAATCCATCAAATAAAAAACTTACAATGTTAGAATTCTCGTTACAAAAAACACTCCACAAAACCTGTTTTTTACTTGTTTTATTTGTTAAAGACAACTCCGAAATCGAATTTTAATTTAACTTGAAAGAACTTTTTCTAAAAAAATCTTTATAAAAGGGTGCATTAAATCGGGTTTTATAATGTGGTTTATGAGCCTTTTTGAATATTTTAGAAATCATTGTTGGTTTACATCGGCATACGCCTAATATTAAATAAGATATAATGAAAAAGTTATATAAGAAAATTATAATAATGAAAGCATATTAATTAAGAAAATGTTAGCGGGGTCTGGGTATAACGGGTCTGAACAATAAACAACCCGTTTGGTTAACGGGTCTGAAGGGTTTAAGTCTGGCGCTTTTCGGGTCCGAAAAATGAGACCCAGACCTGAACTTAACGGGTCGGGTAGGATCGGGTCTGGGTCGAGACCCGACCCATTATTAGCCCTATGTGTAACTGCTTATTATAGTTTATTGAATAATGTGAAGTGTACCATAGTATAAAAAATATTTTAAAGGTTTTCAAAAAAAGTTCAACAAAAAATGTCAAAAATAAAAAACAAACTATTATTTAAAACAGTGGTGTTCAATGGTGCGTGATAGAGATAAACGCTTTTAATTTAAAATCAACACATTTGAATTAATTACTCGTCATCATGAAGAACAATATGGTGTGTGTGTTGTTTGTATGTACATACTTGCTTATATATTTAAGTTTTGCATTTTTGTTTTGAACATATTTTTGATGCTTTAATTACTCATAAGATTTCCAATTGCTTGTATCTATAATGAGTTTTTTAAGATTTTAAGGAATTTTTCAGAAGGGATTCATTGAAGTGCTTTTGGTATTGATTTATTATACAGATAAGGACCAAGATATAATATAGAGAATTAGGACAATTTTTTTTTTTATAGGCTACTATACAGTTTCTAGTTGCTCTAGTGCTAAATTTATTTATATTAGTTTCAAAAAAGTTATTTATAAATTGACTTGGAGCAGTTCCCATTTTATGTTTGAATATAATAAAAATATTTTGATATATATTGATTTGGTAAATGCTTAAGGCAAATCTGTTTTAAATATAGGTTTGCATGAGAAAGCTTGTCTTAACAAAATATAGTTCTTGAAGCGATTTAAATTTTTTGTTTTAATTTCAACTTTTTAAATAATCGAAATAAAATAGTCAAATGGAATGGCTAAAGGAATGGCTAATGGAATGGCTTAAGGAATGGCTAAAGGAATGGCTAATGGAATGGCTAATGGAATGGCTAATGGAATGGCTAAAAGTGTCGAATGGGAAAACAAAGCTAATTTTAGGTGAAGGAAGTTAAGCAAGCTAACCCTTTTTTTAAATGATTAAAAGATTGATAAAGTAAATTTCCTGAAAAACCTTAGTTGAACTCAAAATATTTTTATCGTGGCTATTAAAAAAAAAAAAAATGCTTTTTCAATAACATTGTTCTTAAAATACTTTGAAGTATTCTTTACGGAATTCAAACTTTCTTTAAAAATCAGTTAGTCTAATAATAAATCAATTTTTTTACGATGATATTTATTACAACGTTGTTATCAATTCTTACGACGTTATCAAAGTTGTTCTCTTTATGGTTTTTCATTGACCAACAAAACAGTTTTCATTGATCAACAAAACAGTTTTTCATTGATCAACAAAACAGTTTTTCATTGATCAACAAAACAGTTTTCCTGAAAATCTAAAAATAACCAGTGTCACCACTTTTCAAAAGACGTAACAAAACTAATGTTTCAAATTATCGCATAGTCTCTATTTTGCCTAATTTTTTGTATAAGTTTTAGAGAACTTAAATAATATAATTTTCAATCATCAATCTTCAAGTAATACTACAACCAAAGCAGGTTGAAACAAAGTTTTACAACAGAACACGCAATACTACAAATTCCCCCTCAGGATTGCTGATTATTTAAAAAAATCCCAATATGACGAAGATTTTAAGCAACACTAGGCTTGACGAATATTTTAAGCAACACTAGACATGACGAAGATTTAAAGCAACATTAGACATGAAGAAGATTTTAAGCACTAGGCTTGAGTGTCTTTAAGCAAAAATCTTCTGCGTGAAAACTCACGTTACATAACTTAATTGTTGGTACGTTGCGTAATAGAAATTGTTTTTATTACTACTTTTACAACGTATTTCTGCTTTTTAATAAATCGTTAAACTACAGAGACTTGGACCTTAAACTGTAGGTGTTTTTTTGAATAGCCATAGATTTTTTTTGTTGCATTAGATAGAAACTAATCTTCAGAATTTGAACTGTCCAATTGGTCATTTAAATTTTATGGAGGTATTTGTTGCACTAACACATTTTAATGAATCACTAACAACTCTGCAAAATAAAGACTATTTTATTATGTGAACCATAAATTGTAGGTTTTGTTGTCTAGCAATATCTTTGAAACAATCTTTTTATTTCTGTTTGAATTTGGTGATAATTTCTTGTCTTAAACGAAATTGTCTTAAATAACTTTGATTTTTATTTTGAATGGAATTAAATATTTTTTTAAAAAAAGTTGAAAAAAGTAGATTTTGAAATCGACAATACACTAATGTACTTTTAAAACCTTTTAAAATTCTCTTTATCTTCTATTTAAATAGGTTTGTATGATTTGTATAGGTGTTTTTAATGATCGGTTTTTATGATTTGTAATTCAATTATTTACTATCTGCAAGCCTATATTGATATTATATTATCTGTCTATATTACCTTTAAGAAATTTTTTGTAAATTTTTTTGTTTTTATATTTTTATTTAAATCTTGTTATTCTTTTTTTATTTCAAAATATTAGAGTAATTTGGCGTATTTCGAGCAATTTAGTGAACGTTTGTTGTAAACATCATGGAGTCAGAACATACTGCTTCTAGGAAGATACGGGTATCAATTTGAGCAGCCAATAATTTTATCCACAACATAGTAATTATTTGAAAAATATACAAATAATTTGTTACTTTTATTCATTTTTTTTCAATTTGATTTTTTTTTTTAACGAATTGCACAACTTCATGCAAGTTGACGAAGTAAAATTTAATTTAGTGCATTTTGTTTATATATTAAATTTAGTAGATTTATTCAAAAAGATTAGGTAATTCCTATATTTCTGTGTAAATTATTTTTTACAGATTAAGCATCTACCTTAATATTGGAGCCGGTTTTGGAATTTAAAACAAACATGGGACCTGGGGCTAATTAAAGGTCGCAGTAATTCAGCCTCTATATAGACTTTTTAAACTTTAAAGACTTGTAAAAACCAATTATAAAAGACTTTAATAAACGAAACACAGTGTAAAATAAAAAAAATTTGATAAGTAATATATATATATATATATATATATATATATATATATATATATATATATATATATATATATATGTATATATATATATATATATATATATATATATACATATATATATATATATATATATATATATATATATATATATATATATATATATATATATATATATATATATGTATATATATATATATACATATATAAATATGTATAGATATATATATATATATATATATATATATATATATATATATATATATATATATATATATATATATATATAGATATATATAAATATATATATATATATATATATATATATATATATATATATATATATATATATATATATATATATATATATATATATATATATATATATACAGAGACGATTCTACGAATAAAATGAAGGGGGAGGGGGTTGGGTGAATCCTTAAAAAAGTACTGACTGCTTCCAAAAACAAAAAAAATAAAAACAAACAAAAAATCCGTCTGAATTGGGAGTAGAATAGTTGTTGTATATATATATATATACAGTGGTGGCTCAAAAAGTTAGAGCCACCTCAAAATTTAGACAATATTTGAGTTTCGACTGTGAAATTAATTAAAATACATACGGATGTCCAGTTTTTGTCATTTCGCATTGTTAATTACTTTGTTTTGAACATATTTTTACAATGACAACACTATTGAGCGGTTTAGAGTGAAGTTAGTTGCATTATTGCAGAAGATGTCACATTTTAGCACGTGTTGTACTGGGCGATAGTTGTGTTTCTGGCGGTTTTTATTTGTTGATTTTATATTTTTACACCAAAATTTGTTTATTTTACTATTCAACACTTATTATATATTCTATTTACATTTTCTTATCATTATTTTACACCTTTTTTATCATATTTACTTAAATTTTTCTATTTTTTAAAATAATTTGCGTTTTTAAGGTAAGGGCAAAGAGAAAGATATTTCTCCCACAAAACTAGGGCTTATTCAAGGATATTTGTCGAGTGGAAATCATTCCAACAGGCAAATTGCCAAGTGTGTGAATGTTTCCAGAGCAACAGTCAATAGGATTAAAAGAAAACCGGACAATAATCAATCACTAAAATTGAATAAAAGAAAAAATTGTGGACGAAATTGAATTACAACGCCTCGCACCGAAAGAAAAATAAGGGATATTGTGATAGAAAATAGGAGAAAATCGAAAAAAGTGCTTAAGGAAATCATAAACAATGAAGGTATAACAATATCCCTTGCAACACTTCGGAGAAGAATGGCGGAGCAGGGGTTTAAGGCCTGTAGACCAGCCAAAAAACCTAGGCTCACCCAGGCAATAAAGGATAAACGTCTCCAATGGGCTAAAAATCATCGCCATTTTACCACTGATGATTGGGAAAGAGTAAGTACTCAGTTTCTCTTCATAAAAACATTAAAATTTAAACGAATACCATATTAAAAAAAAAGAATATAAGTATTTCATCAAAAATATTAACCCAATTTTGAAAATTTTAGGTTTGCTTCTCAGAAGAATTGGAAATTCTAATGGATAAAACTAATTTCGTCCGAAGAAGGACAGGTGAAATGTTCAATGAAGATTGTCTTGTGGAGAGGGTGAAGCACCCGCTAAAAATTATGGTCTGGTCAGTCATTAGTAGCCAGGGTACTGGAAGGTTATACATTGTAAAAAATACAATGCG
The DNA here is from genome assembly GCF_038396675.1 of Hydra vulgaris. Classification (NCBI taxonomy): domain Eukaryota; kingdom Metazoa; phylum Cnidaria; class Hydrozoa; order Anthoathecata; family Hydridae; genus Hydra; species Hydra vulgaris. The sequence goes on from NC_088931.1 coordinate 85,014,538, forward strand.
GCAGGACCAGTACATCCAAGTCATGAAGGAAAGAATGATTCCTTAAGCGATGTAGTGGTATCCGAATGGGAACTTTACCTTCCAGCACGACTCTGCTCCATGCCATAAGGCAAAAACTGTAACAAAGTTTTTAGAGGCTGAAAAAATCCATGTATTACCCTGGCCAGGAAACTCGCCCGACCTAAATCCCATTGAAAATTTATGGGAATTGTTAAAGAGGGATATAAGTAAAAATCTTATAACAAATAAAAGAGATTTGATTGAAAAATTAATAAATGTTTGGCACCACAGCGAGGAAATAAAAAAAAATCGTCAAAACCTCATCAAAAGTATGACCAGAAGAGTTGAAGCCGTAATTGCTGCAAAAGGTGGCCACACTAAGTATTAGTGATTTTGTGTACAATATTTTGTATATCTTATTTATTTTTTCTAAATATACGTTACACTTCTATATTTTTGTTATTTACTATTATTTATATCTTATATTCCCAAAATAAATAGTTGTAAATTTAACTCATTACAAAATATAAGGAAAATCAGCTTCAGAATATGAAAATTTGTAAAAATGTTGGGTGGCTCTAATTTTTTGAGCCACCACTGTATATATATATATATATATATATATATATATATATATATATATATATATATATATATATATATATATATATATACATATATATATATATATATATATATATATATATATATATATATATATATATACATATATATATATAACTTTACAACAAAATACGTCATATACGCTATACCAATAGTTTATAATTGTAGCAGGCTTACGAATTCTTTTAGTTTTTACATACTTAATTTTATAAACAAAAATTATGTAACTAGGACAACAACTGCTTCAATAATAACCATTGCTTATTAACAATAAGCAATGGTTATTATTGAAGCACTTTTGCTTTGCTACGCAAGTAGCTCTTGCGTAGCAAAGCAAAAGTTACGAAAAACGTGCACAATTAAATATTTTCGTAACTCTTAATCTATTTGGTATTCACAAAATTTTTCGCAGCATTTGCGTAAATTTAAGGATAATAATTTACGCATAGCTTACGTCAAAACTTATTACGCAAACATTTTTTAATCATTTGATATACAGAAAGTAGTTGGTACAATAAATTCTTTTTCGTTTCGATAGGTAGGCAATATATATATATATATATATATATATATATATATATATATATATATATATATATATATATATATATATATATATATATATATATATATATATATATATATATATATATATACATATATATACATATATATACATATATATACATATATATATATATATATATATATATATATATATATATACTTATATATACATATATATACATATATATACATATATATATATATATATATATATATATATTATATATATATATATATATATATATATATATATATATATATGTATATATATGTATATCTAGACTCCACGGGAAGAAACGGCAGGGTCACATTTTTTCATTTTGAGATAATTCATTATTAAACTTTTAAACCTATATAAGTTTTGAACTTTTAGGAAAAATGTGTGCATTTTTAAAGTATATTGCAACTATTGCAATATACTATTAACTAATAACTATTGTGGTTAATAAAGCTAGAAAGTGTAAAAAGTCAAAATTTTAAAAATGTAACCCTGCCGTTTCTTCCCGTGGAGTCTTCATATACAAACACTACCAACAAAAAGTTTGAGGCAGGCTAGGATTTTTTAAAAATAAGTGAATAAACAAAATTTTTGAAGCCTAATTTATAATTTAAATAATATGTTTACAAAAACTAAATATTATTATACATTTTTGATCAATAATTTCTAATTTTAATTAGCGTTTTAATTAAATTTTTGATTTGTCAAAATACCCACCTTTATTCTGTATTAAAGCTATACAGATCCTCGGCATACGATCAATCAATTGAGACAGTTTTTCAGGTTGTATTGCGTCACATATTACTTGCAATATCTGCCAATAGTCTTTCACAGGCTGTTTTTCTCGCACATTCCTATCATGTTCTTCTCACAACAACTCGATCGGATTAAGATCTGGTGATTGTGGTGGCCATTCCATTATTTTTAATATTTTCTGGCTTTGAAGATCTACTAAATTAGTTTTGCAGATTTTGCTGGTATGTTTCGGTTCATTATCGTGCATAAAAGCATACTGATCGGAAAATAACCTCTCACCAGAAAGCAGCATTTGATGTTCTAAAATGTCTTTGTACACCTCTTTTGTCATAATTCCTTCAATTTTGTGTAGGTTTCCAATATTTCCTCCACCAAAACATCCCCAAACGACCACAGATCCACCCCCATGTTTCACAGTGGATATTAAACATTCTTCCGAATACCTTTCCTCTGCAAATCTTCGCACAAAAACACGACGTTTTGAACCAAAAACTTCAAACTTGGATTCATCTGTTCAAAGGACGTTTTTCCATTCTTCAATTGACCAATGTTGATGATTTTTAGCCCAATTTAGCTTCTTTGTCTTATTAATTGGTCTTAATAATGGTTTACGAGCAGCTACACGCCCATGCAAGCCAAATTTCTTCAATCGATTCTGACCTTGATTTTTTCGGCGGTGACATTCAAATTAAAAGAGTAACGGCTACAAATTTTTTAGGGGTTTTTATTGATGAAAATCTGACATGGAAAAAACACATTGAAAACTTATCCTCTAAAATTTCCAAAAATATAGGAATACTATATAAAATAAGAAGCATGCTAAATAAACATACTTTAATTCAGCTTTACCACTCTTTTATTCATTGCCATCTAAACTATGCTAATGCGGCTTGGGGTAGTGTAAGTAAAACTAAATTAGAACCACTTTATCGCCAACAGAAACATGTTGCACGACTTATTAATTTTAAACATCGATTTTATCATGCTAAGCCTCTTTTAAACGAAATGAATATTCTTAATATATATCAACTTAATATTTTTAAGGTATTGTGTTTTATGTTTAAATGTAAGTCTCGCACATCTCCAATTTCTTTTCACAATTTATATTCTTTAAAAGTTAAAAATAAGTACAATTTGCGTAATGAAAATTTTATTCTTCAACCAGTTTTCAAAACTAATTTTGGTAAATTTTGTATTTCATTTAGAGGAGCATTTTTATGGAATAAAATAGTGTTAAAACTTTTTGATTTCTCTCATGAATGGAACTTTTTCTTATTTAAAAGAAAATTGAAAGAAATTCTTTTGTCAGTTGAAAACATTCTGATATATTTTTAAGTTTGTTTTGTTTTTTATTAATACTCTTAGGAAATATTTTATCGTAATTTATATATACGAAATCTTTTATCTTAACTTATATATATATATGTATATATATATGTATATATATATATATATATATATATATATATATATATATATATATATATATATATATATATATATACATATGTATATATATATATATACGTATATATGTATGTGTATTTGTGCGTATTATTTGTATGTGTATATATATATATTGATGTGTAAGTATATTTATTTACATGTTTGTATGTTTAAACATGTATAAATAATTATATTTGTATTTATGTGTGAATATTTGTCTATGAATTATTAAAGGATTATTTACAAAAAAAAAAAAAAAAACCTTCTATTTGATAAAAAAATCTTTTTTATTTCTCTATCTTGAAATTTATTAGTTTTTTTAGGCCTTCCAGAACGTTTTTAAGTTGTATTCTTACCAGTTTCTTTGTGTTGTTGTAATGTCCTTTGGACACAACATCTTGAAATTTTCATTTTTTTGAAATTTTGACTTGTGAATAAACTTCTTCATAATAAACTTGAATTCTTTCTCTTTCAGCAATGTTTAATTCCTTTCGTTTACCCACTTTTTCACTTTTTTTACACTTTTTAGACAATTTTTGCCAATTTATAAATATCAAAATTCTGTGCTCGTTTTCTTTTTACTACAAAAAAGTCTACCACACACAAAGTTTATTGTCACTCTAATAAAGGTATTAATAACACTATTTCTTAACAGTGGGCTATTTACTGAATAACTGATTATTTTGACAAATCAAAACTGGTACGAGTACAACTAGAAAACGCAAGTTAAAATTGGAAATTATTGATCAAAAATGTGTAATAATATTTAGTTTTTGTAAACATATTAATTAAAGTATAAATTAGACTTGAAAATGTTTGTTTATTTGCTTACTTCTAAAAATTCCTCGCCTGCCTCAAACTTTTAGTCGGTACATATATATATATATACACACACACACATATATATATATATATATATCATTAGAGAACCAAGAGACCGTATCTCCACTTTTTGTGATTCGATTTTCAAAATTTAGGGCACAAACACTGGCAGTTGATCTTTATTTGAAATTTGTTTTTTTTGACAGTTGAAATTTGTTTGAAAGAGTGGTTTCAATCTAAAAACGTTGCAAACTGAACCTAGTAGTAGACATGCAGCCTGCTGGTTTGCATTTCTTTAGACTTTAATAAACGGCGTTTTTCAGAAAATCGTTTATATGATTACTTTCGGGTGATTAATACAAGGGGGTGGGGGCGTAAGAGTTTTAGTCCAGACTTAATAAACAGAACAGAGGAAAGATGATCTTAATAAAAATATGGATGGGAATTTTTTATACAAAATGAATAAACAAAATAATTCTAAAGTGACTTGCCTACAAACGCGCATTTTTAAACAGCTGTTTTATTATAATTCAATAGAATTTAAAATGCTTACAGAAGTTTTATACTATGATGAGAAACAAAGATAAACTTAAACTCGACAAGTCGAAACTTACGATATTTTTTAAAGGTTGATAGTTTTGAAAGCCTAATTACACTTAAAGTTTTTATTTTTATCAGGATTGATATATATTTTTATTATAAACGTCCTCGTGTTTGAAGCGGATAAGAGAAATTAATTTTTTAAAAATTGGAATTAAATTGCTTTTCCAGTGTCTGTGACACCTGGACTCTACTTTTATCCTGTTTTCTAGTTGTTAGCTCTTCATGGTAAATTATTTTTTAAATATTTTAATGCAGTTTTGAAAAGCGTAAAACCAAAAAAGATTGCAAAACATAATTTTTTGTTCGCGAGGGTTGTTCTTGAGGGTCGATTATGTTGATACAAACACTATACAAATAATAAATAATACAAAATTAGTTTCAGAATTAAAAAGTATATATATATATATATATATATATATATATATATATATATATATATATATATATATATATATATATATATATATTATTTTTTTGATTACATTTTTTGTAAAATACAACAACCGGTAAATTAAAATTTATAAAATAATTCTTTTATTTGATCAAAAATTCATAAAAAAAGTTCAAAAAAAATTGATGCAGAACCAAGTTGTCACTAGAGCTGAAAATTGCATAAAACAAAAATTGATAACAGTTAATATTAAACACTAGATGAATGTTTGAAAGGCCAATGACATATATTCTTTGTCTTGAAGTGGCATGAATTTTAACATTGGTTTTAGATCTTTTACTTTTTCTTTTTCTTTTTTTTTCAACCACTTTCAGTTTGCAAATTTTTTTATTATTTGAATTTTGGTGTCTGGCGTTATAGTTGAGAATATTTTCCAACTTCCATTCAGAACTAAATTTAGTTTTGAATTCTACACTCCCAGGCTTATCTACTGAGTATTTAAGTATATTTGCTTTAGCATATGTAACATTTTTAAGCAAAGGAATAATTCTTTGCAATTTTGAAAGTCCATCATCTGCTCTTCTTTAATTTGAATCAACTTGATTGTATTCTTTCAAGGTGTGTAATTTTGAATTCTGACAAGCCCAATTGGAATGTAAACTTCAGCTAATTCCATATTTATTTCAATAATACTATGTAAACTGTCTGTCTCCTGAATAACATTGTCCTGGCTCACAAAATTTATAAAAGATTGTTTTAATTTGTGAATGATTTTGGATGAAAATTTTGGATGAAAATTAACAAAAAAAGCACTAGCTATATCATTTCCTGTTCGGCCACTTGTAAGTTCTGACCAGACCGCACTATAATTTTTTTTTTGATATTGAATGTTGTGTAATCAAATGAAAAACAGTCAACTTTCGTTTGTAAAAAAAGTTGAAAATGTTTGCTTTTGGTAGGATGAAAACATTTTCCATATCAAAGCAAACAATACACTTGCTTTTATCAAGCACAATTACGTTCAATTACATTCATCACAACTACGTTCTTCATTAGTTTCAGCTTTGTTTTTTGTGTGAATTTCATGTTCTATTTTTCCATTTGATTTAGGTGAAGAATTCATTTTCATACTTTCACATTTGTCACATGTTTTTTTAGTTTATGAACTTCAATGTGTAGCTCTTTATTAAATATTGATCTATAGGGGAAAGCGGAGCAAGATGGCGAATGGGGTAAGATGGCTTTTCATATAGCAATGGGGTAAGACGGCTTTTCATATAGCAATAAATTTTTATAAAGTTGGAGTCAGAAATCGCATAATAAGTCATCTTGCCCCGGTCACGTGACCAGATGACATATTTAAGAACTTTTTATTTTAATTTTTATTTCAAGTTTTTCTACTTTTAAACTAAAAATTCATGCAGGCAATGAATAATTATGATAAAATGAACATACTGACAAAGCATTACTGCTTCATGACTGATAGTTTTGCAATAATTTAGGGCTTTTAAAACGTTTGCCATCTTGCCCCGCTTCCTCTACATACTTTTTTATTGCAAAAATAACATTGTCAGAAACACGTTTTTCACAACATTTCTCATACAAAATGGTCATATTCAGATTTTCTTGAATGTACTCTTTGTTTGTACTTTTGCAACAAAAGTGTCTGTTGATTCTTGGAATGCTTTGAATATGCTTACGTACAGATACTTTAATGTAATTTGGGACAGTTCGACTAGGTACTTTACCTCTTTTATATTGTTGAGGTGTTCATGGTGTTTGCTTTTTTTGTTAAACGGTAATTTCTAATTCTTTCTTCATCGATATCTAGAGTACATAGATAAAATTCTTTGCAAACCCGTATTAGTTTATCAGAAACAATAAAATAATATGAATAGCTGTTTTTTTTAATTCTGAATTTTCAGCCAAACAAAACCTTTTTTTGTTCTCTACAGTTGTGGTTTGGGAGTAAAAAAGACCCTTTTCTTGATCATTTAAAATCCAGCGTTTGTGCAAAGTTTGATCAGCAACGTTAATTTTTATTTTTAACACGACAACGTGTTGTCTCTCTTACAGTCTTTTAAAAATTTCCCCCGTTTTATTTTTCCAATTGAGGCTATGTATTGCTGACCATTCCGTCTAAGTGTTTTTCTTATTTCTTTTTTCCAGAAAGTAGGGTCTCGTTTTCGAGTAAGATTCTCTCTAGTTCTTCTGTGTTTTCTGCTACTTTCCCTGGCTTCTTGGGCGCTAATGGAGTTTCTCTCCCCCCACCCTCCTTTTACTTTTATATTGCTGATTATGATAGAAAATTTTAAGCTGATTAAGAATCGTATTAAAGCATAGGTCTAAAAATCAACAGAAAGTGCTCTAATTCGCTGTTAAAGTTTAAAAAATTACGCTAAAAAACGCTAATATTCACCTTTTTTTAAAAACGTTTTACATCGAAGTTTAAATTTTGAAATCAATCGCTTAGAAAATCTTTTTTTAATTACGCAACCCAGTGTTTATTGTCGTCAAAATTAAATTATATTTAAAATGAATTTAATGCTTTTATTAATTTATTTTATATATTTTTAATTAATTTTTTAAAAATTAATATGCTTTTTAAATGTACATAAATAGACTGACAAATAGGAATTAGCGTTGTGACTCGCATAGTCCGCCATATTGGATCCTGAAGTACCGTCGACATCTGCGTCCATTTTCTGTTCCATTTTTACAAAATGCTTTTTTGGCACGTCAGTGCTTCAAGCATTGTTTGATAGATCAGCCACTTTCAGTCACATTGTTTGTTTCATTTTACCAACAAGAAGGATCTCTAAGCATCAGTAAATTTTTATTTTTGTGTATCCGTAGCCATTTTGGTGTTTTTTCCCTTTGAAATAAGGTAAGTTTTTTTTTTTTTAATAAAATTTATTTATTGACCGTACATATCTAATTTGTAACCATACACCTAGCAAATTCGTTTTTCTATATTAGTTTAAAATTGTATTTCAATCAGTTTAGTCAACAGTATAAAATTTTTAAGCACAAATCTACATGTTGTCATTGTCAGCCGACTACCAATTATCGATAATGAGATCGTTTAAAAAAAAACTAAAGTAAAACTAAGGAGCCATGATACTAGTCTAGACTCTAGATTACTCTAGAACTAGATCTATTTCTATCTGTTAAAATGTGAACTTATTATAATTGTAAGTTATTAGATATAGAATGTAGATTATTCTAGATCTAGATTGGAAAATTAGACTTAGTGACTTTATTACTTTATAAGTTTACTCAGTGAACTTAAGTGACTAGTTTAGACAGTAGTGACATAGTCTTAGAACCTTAAATTGTTGATTGATCTATTCTAGACTCTAGAATCTGTGACTATATATATATTATTATATTATATAAAATTAAAACTGCCACTGGAAAAGAAGGATCTGTAGTGTCTTTTCTGTACAACCTTTCAAAACTTAGGTAACTATATCTAATTTATATATTCTTTGTTTTGCTAACCTTTTTTAATAACAAATATGATGTAAGGTACTATAAAAAAATATAACACATAATATATATATTATATATATATATATATATATATATATATATATATATATATATATATATATATATATATATATATATATATAATTTATTTATTTATTTCTAAAAGTAAAACAAATTGAAAACTATTTTTAGATATAGCTTCAAAGGTGAACCAGCAGCATTCAAGTTATTCTTGAGAGAACATGGAGTTGCTTCAGGAACCTTTCTGCGCTATGTTGGAAACAGGGTACACAGGGTACATGTAATTTTTCACATGGCTGGAGTTGCTATATTCTATCTACAGCTGCTAAAGTCATTTCTTCAGATGTAAGAGTTTTATTTTTACAAATTATTGATAGAGCTTCAAAAATATAATTGAAAATTAAGTTAACATTTTGAAATATTTACTTTCAGACAAAACAAAAATGTTGTGAGTAAAGCTCTTTTTGGGGACATCGATAAAGATGGCATCATCTTTCAGCTGCAAGCTCTAGGATTGATTGGAAAAGTAATTACAGACCCGTGGATAAAACTAGTTTATGGCAATGTATTGCAGAAATTTAATCTTGAACTGATATTTTTTATTTTATTTTAAAATAACAGTAATTAAAACTTGTTTTTAGTAAAATTGATCACATTTAATTGTTGTCTTTCTATCTTTTTTGCTTAATATTATTTTAGCTTAAGAATATTGTGTACCCTTTTTCATTTATTTTTACATTTCATTAAATTTAGGTACCCATGTTCCAGATTTGTCATCAAATAATCACCCAGATGAAACAAAGTTCCAATGATTTGTTGTTAACAGATCTAGATATTTTTGGGCAAAAATTAGTGTTTGACGAGGTGCACAAGTCATTGCTGAAAACAACTGATATAACGCTCCTCAACAAAATAACATCAACTCTTCTGAGTTCTATTGAGTGTGTTATTCATAGACAGTTGCACAATTATACATCTGGTCCTCTATCTAACCCTACTGAGAAAATATTGAAGGACACACTATCAGCACCTGCCAACAATATGCATGCAGAACGTGCTCTTGGCATGACAGATTGCCTACTTAGAAAAGCCCCCAATGCTACTATTGGATATCTAGATTCAAAAGTTAAAGCAAAACTGAATCACACTCTTCAGTGGATTTAATCCAAACCAGAAGATATTCAAAGAAACCTAATACAATTTTCTATCACTAGAGGATCACAGATCCGAAAAGCAGGAGTGCTTGAAAGTAAAGGGATAGACGATAACATTAAAACAAGATGGATTGAAGCATCTCAAAAGGCTAAAAAGGCATCCAGGCAGAAACTGGAACAAGACGTTAAAAGAGTCTTGCTAAATAATGCCTCTGTTGGTAATGAAATGTTTATAAAAGTTGCCCCAAACCAGAAACCTTTTCTTGAGAAAATGTTAAGCAATCAAAGTATGACTAATCATTTGTTTAATCATAAATGGGAACTAGACAATGGACAGGACAAAATTTTTTATGGACGAATACTAACAGAAAGGCAAAAAGACAAGAGAACTGTGTATGCTACATTTTACTGGGTTTTCGACGAGGACTCATCAGAGGATTTTGACATGTTTATTGAGTCAATTATTGCTGACATGATACTTGGCAAACTATTTTTTGAAGTTTAGTTAACTGTTATTGTTTATGTAAAAAAAAAATTTTCATGTTCTTTTGCTACTTATAAGTTCAAATTCATCTCTTGAAACTGTTCATTTTGATGTGTTTTTTTTACCTATATGTAATCTTAAAAACTTATGGAATATTCATATTTATTTAAAAAAAATCATCAAACGTTTTTTTGTAATTTGCATAACTTACGGATAATAATTTCTTTATTTCATTTCATTTTTCATTGCAACTAGTACAAATAAATTCCTCTTTTGAAACTGCTCATTTTGGTATATACTTTTGTTAATGTATTCATAATACTTTCTGAAATATTTACATTTGAAAGAAAATTGCTTCACTTTTTTTTATTTCTCTATATAAAGTCCATAGGATGTCAAGGCACTTCGGACAAACTAAAAATCTCAATAACTTTTGAACCAATAATGCCAGCATCATAAATTTGGTGTTGTTGGAAAGCATTTTTCATTCTCTTTCATTTTATTACACATTTATTGGTATTGGATTAAATTAACTTTTTTGGTGCAACTACCTAAATTAGCGCAATTAAATGTACATGCATTGACTGAAAAATATTGATTGGCCCAATTGAATGTACATACATCGACTGACAAATAGGGATTGGCACAACTAAATTCACATTGAAACAGTATGTATTTTGATTTTTCTGTATTTATTGATAATTTATTTTGTTTCAACCATATATTTAATCTTTTAAGCTCTTTGTTCATACATTCATAAAGATCTTTGATTGAGTTCGAGGAATAAAATAAGTTTGTGTCATCGGCAAACATAATGACATCAAGTTTATCCGAGACAATTGTAAGGTCGTTAATATATAGAAGAAACAGAAGAGGTCCAAGAATGGAACCTTGGGGGACACCGCACTCAACTCTTAGTAGTTTTGAGTGTTTATAATTATCTGAAAAAACACATTATTGTCTGTTGCTTAGATAGTTTTTGAACCAGTCAAGGGTTATGTTTTTTATCCCATAGCTTTCCATTTTTTTAAGTAAGATATCATGATCTACAGTATCAAACGCTTTTGAAAGGTCTATAAAGATGCCTAGAACAAACTGATTTTTATTAAAAGAATCACATATATTGTTAACTAGATCTAGAATTGCGTGTTCAGTTGAATATTGTTTTTGGAAACCGAATTGCTTTTTATTTAGAATTTTATTTTGGATTAAATATTCATACAATCTGTTATAGATTACTCTTTCGAGAAGCTTAGAAAAGGTAGGGAGTACTGAGATAGGTCTATAATTATTAACTAAGTATGTTTCACCTATTTTAAATATTGGTACTACTTTAGCTACTTCAATATTGATACTTAAATATTGGTACTACTTTAATACTTAAATACTTAAATATTGGTACTACTTTAATACTTAAATACTTAAATATTGGTGCTACTTTAATACTTAAATACTTAAATATTGGTACTACTTTAATACTTAAATACTTAAATATTGGTACTACTTTAGCTACTTTAGCTTGTCTGGTACAACTCCTGTTTAAATCGAAGACTTAAAAATTTCAAATATTGGTTTATTTATCGTTGTAAAGACATTTGCCACTACTCTACTACAGATATTATCGATACCTGGAGTTTTATTTAATTTTAAGGAATTCCTTTAAGTTTCTAAATTATTAAATATTATATATATATTATAATAGTAACAATTATAATATATTAAATATATAGAACTAAGTAGTAAGCATTGAAGAGTCTCAAAAATTCTCGATTTTATAATTTAGAGAACTCTATATTTATAATCGTAACTTTGAGAGATTTCATCAGTAGTTTCACGGTACGCCATTTTAATGATTACAAATTAAATTTTAGCGGTTGTTTCATCACAGCGTTAACAAAGTCTTATACATACAGCCAGTTAATAACAGTCATCACTTTTTTGGACATACGATCTTCTGGTTTTTTTAACATAACCCTAAGTTTCATGATTTTTGTGACTAAAATCACTCAAAACACAGATTTCATCCTAGAGAACATTTTTTATAATAAACAGAAAAAAGTCAAAACTGAATATACGGCCTTTTTGTTCTTGGCTGGCGATATATATATATATACATATACATATATATATGTATATATATATATATATATATATATACATATATATATATATATATATATATATATATATATATATATATATATATATATATATATATATATATATATATATATATATATATATATATATATACATTAATAAGAAAACATCAAACAATAAGAATTCTCTTAATACAAATAATAACTTATTTTTAGAAATTTTCACTGGGTTATGGACACCAGCATCGTAAAATATTTCAAAATTTATTGAACGTTAAAAAACAGTTAGATAAAAAAATTTTTTAACTGACGTCAGCAGTTGAATGGCTTCTTTTTTCGTTACGCAAGAATATAAAAAATGGAGTCCAAAATTTAGTTTTGACAAATTGCCCATTATCGAGATTTATTCCGCCATTCGATGGGAAACATTGGTGCCTCTGTATTTCGAGTGCTTCTCGTACTTTACGTTCGAATTTTTTTATTTCAACTTTAAGAGTTTTAATTTTCTCCCAATTTATTTTTTCAGAACAAAACTTGCTATGTGTTGCAATTGCTGACTGATAATGTTTGCTATCATTTAAACTTGTTTGATGTTGTTGAATTCTTGTTCTAATTTGTAATTTTATTTTTCCTACATATCTTTTTGAGCAATTGCATTCAACTAAATATATGCCAGGCTGGCTATTTTGGGGCAATCTAGATTTGTTTTTACATGTTAATAATGTTCTTAAACTAGGATGGGGTAGGGGATGTGGGGTAGGGGATGAGGGGGTTGGAGGTAGGGTGTTGAAATACTTATGTATTTTGCACCACATTTGCGTCTCATAAAAAAAAAGATCCTCAATTTCTAAGTTATTTTGGGACTTTAAGATTCTGGTGAGGGGGAAGGGGATGCATACCCTATTCCCCGCCCCTCACCTTCCATCCTGGATTCGTCACTGCATGTTACCTGTGTGTTTGGGGTCGTTGTCACACAAAACGATTGTGATCCAACTGCAGTTTTTCTTATGAATATGATTTGCGTATCTTTGAACTTAAGCTGTTTTTTTTTAAAAAAAAAAATCAGAAATATTTAAATGATTTTTAAAACATTTAAATGATTTTTAAAATATTTAAACGATTTTTAAAGGAATAATTACCAATAAACAAAGAAAAGTTTTAAATAATCAAACGTTAAACAAAAATTATATGGGGGGGGGGGGGGCGTACTACCCCGAAATAGTTTCAAGGACCTTTTTTTTTAATTCATTTTTTCAGCCGGTTTCTTCAAAATTATTGATTTGAAAAATTATGGGGGGGGGGGGGCAAATTTAGCAAAAAAATTAGCAAAAAAAAAAGAACTTATCCAACTAGCGCGGAGTTTGTAAAAAGCATGGAAGATAAGATGAAAAAGAATGATGCGATTAAGAATGGTAATAAAAATGTATAAGACACAATGGAAAGATTAAAATGTAAACTAAGTGAGGATTTAAAGATTATATAAAAAAGAGAAATAAAAACATCAAAAAATATTTATCGTGAGTACCATTGATTTAAAATTGTAAACATCTTTTCATAACATTTTTTATTTTATTTTTATACTTGTGAAAATTGTCACAAACATACTGTAATCAGTGACTGAAATTTTTTATTTTCCAAAAGTTAAAAGTTAAAACAACTTTAAACTTAAAGGTTTTATGGTTAACTAAATGGTTGTTTAAAGCAACTATAAGCAACTTGCTTATGTCGTAAATCTTTTTAATTTTATCTGTAGTTTTAATGGATTTATTGTTGATTAACATTAGTTTTCTTGTAACATAGAGAGAGAAATAATGTTTTTTTTAATGTAAAAAATACTTTTGGACTCGATATACCATTTTGTAAAGCACTCAAGGTGCCAAATTTGCCTTGTTTACCAAAATTGCATTGTTTACCAAGTTCAAAAGTGCTTTTTTTAAAGCTTGCCAGCTTTTCATACACCTTCAAGTAAACTAGCACTACAAACCCATCCTCATAAGAATATAATAAACTAGCACTACAAACCCATCCTCATAAGAATATAATAAACTAGCACTACAAACCCATCCTCATAAGAATATAATAAACTAGCACTACAATTGACCCATCCTCATGAGAATATAATAAACACGGCATAAGCTAATCCGCGAATGAATGAATCGCTATTCAAAGACAATCTATTAAAATTGTTTAACAAATTCCGAAAAACTAAAGACACTGAAAAAGAACATCGGTATGTTAACTTTTAACTATAATCTAATTAAAAGTTCGAAAAAAAAATTAATGTATTAATTAAGCTCAAAGCTTAAAAAAAAGTAAAACAGTATTTCGACGATGTTGGTTCAAAACTTGTAAATTAAGTAATACCAACATCAAAATAAAATCTACGTAAGATCTCCGCATAACGATATTTTATGCAATTATCATTTAACATTTTATGCAATTATCATTTAACATTTTATGCAATTATCATTTAACATTCAAACGTTAGGGTTTCCAATGTTTTCTTTTCAGAAATTTTTTTTAGTTTGTCTGCTCAGCGATGTTTAAAATAAATATTGATCAGCATTTAGTTTTTTTTGCATAAATATTACAACAACTTCATACTTCAATAATAAGTTTAAAATAAATATAAATGAAAAGTATAGTCTCAGATCAACGCTTATAAATTACCCTATAAATTACTTCATAAACTCTCAGAATATCGTATAGGAAACTTAACTATGAAATGCCTCCTTTTTGAAAATGTCTCCTTATTTTTATTCCTTTAGATTTGTTTGAAAGATTTGTTTGTTTAATTTAACCGCAATCAATGATATTATTTTTATTAATGGAAGTTTTACTAATTGGAAGTTAACACAAACATCAAAAAAAGCTGCTTTCGCCCTTATTATATATATATATATATATATATATATATATATATATATATATATATATATATATATATATATATATACATACATATATATATATATATATATATATATATATATATATATATATATATATATATATATATATATATATATATATATATATATATATATATATATATATATATATATATATATATATATATTAGGGTGGAGCGATTTTGAAAATTTTTGAAATTTGATTTGCCTGAGCAGCAAATCAATACCTTTTGGTGAAAAAAGAACCTTACTCTTTTTTTTTTTAGTTTAGATGAGTTCTTGAGGTTCCACTTTGGATTCTAAATTTTTGATGGGTCCTAATATTGTTTAAATTTTTTTTTTCTAAACTATATCAACTATAAATACTTAAAAGAAGTAAAATAGTATGATGATTTTGAAAATAATATTTGTTTTTATTAAAAAAATAAAATTAAAAAAGTAGAGTTGTTTTTTTCATTAAAAACCCCCGTCCTCAACAAAACGGGGGTTTTAAGGTATATTTTTGCAAGTATTTTTTTCACTAAAAAATTTTTTTAATAAAATTATTATTTATGTAACAAGCATTTTTTTTCTGCCTTTTTTGAGTCCAAGGTTGATATGGTTTAGAAAGAAAAAAAATCAAAAATATTAGGACCTGTCAAGAATTTAAATTCCAAAGAGGACCCTCAAGATCTCATCAAAATCAAAAAATATTTTTTTACTTTTATCTTATAATTAATAGACATTGATTCGTGTCTCAGTAATATTGGTTTTTAAACTCTTTTTTTTTTGCTATGAAAATCGCTCCACCCTAATATATATATATATATATATATATATATATATATATATATATATATATATATATATATATATATATATATATATATATATATATATATATATATATATATTATAATATATATAGTATATTATATTATATATTAGGTATACTATATAACGTATATTATATTATAAAAATTATAACTACTAGGGTCGTTTCCACACTTACCATGAGTTTAACAAAAGTTATTATAATATATTAGATTACTCAAAAAGTAGAAATGCATTAGAAATGAATTTTTGCAGCCGTCAATGTAATACGATAAGGGTTAGTTTAAAATTATTCTCACTCTGAAATTTAAATCAATAATGTCCTTACTTTGATCAATCTTTTAAAGCGCAGTTTTCATACTTATCGTAAGTGTTTCACACTTATCGTATATATTGTCGACACTTATCGTATATCTTAAAATCTGCTTTAGTGTCTGGTTTAAAATGCGCTCGCGATTTCAAATGAAAATCTAATGCATTAGTAACATTTTATAAAACATTTTTAGGTATAAAAATAAAAAATAAGACTATTAAATAAATTTTATGTTTATTATCAAATAAACACTAATTATATAATAATAAAAACATTATTATGAATTAAAATTAAAGATTTTAAAGCATTTCTATTACTTTAGTATCCTTATCCTTTAAGTTCTTAAACTGGAAAGGATAGAGTTTCGTCATAACTATCTATGTCTTATTCTATAATTATTATCAACATTTAAATGGAACTCGTTTTCTGACTCTTTTGCAACTTTTTTTTTTAATTTTCATGTTTTCTCTTTCTTTTTTAGTTTTTTCATTTGATAACTTTTTCTCCAAAGCCAATTGTTTCTTTTTTAATTTTTCATCCTTTATTTTTGACTTTTCTTGCACTTTTGTCTTCTGAATAAGGTGCAACGTTTCAGATGTTACAACCGATGGTAAACGTTATACTTTGTGCTTGGACAATTGGACTGGTTGTTTTGGCCATATTAAAACACTTTCGATTGGATTTATTATTTCTGATGCTATTTTTAAACTGAAACAAGCTGGTTTTGGTTCTATCACAGCTGCATTATTGCAATCAGACATTTCCATATCGGTTATACCCTTGCACATTTTCTAAATTACAAGTTGTTGATAGATTTTTATTATCCTGTTGTATTTCATCAGGTAAAATTATTGTCTTATATGTTTCAGATAAGACTCTTTTCCAAAACGGATACAACTGGAGGTGTTCAAGATCACCTTTCCAACCTAAATGTTTGTCAGCCAATTTAAACTGCTCTAAAATACCAAAATCAATGCACTTTTCAATAAAGTTTATGGGAAAGTAAGTGGGAGAGATAAAGTCACACTTGAGTGGTTCTCTTCTAAATAAAAAGCCAAAACAACAGTTGACTCAGATAATTTTTGAACAATTTTTTTGTAGTCAACACTATTAGCATCAAATGGAAAATTCCAGTGTTTTTAAAACCACTTTTAATATTATTTGCCATAGAAGGATCGATTATAAAAGAATTTAATGCCTCTGGTACATTTTTACTGTTTATTTCTTGTCCTTCATGGTCAATGCGCCATTGTCGGCAAAACGATTTCCACTTTGCTTTCATTGGCCCAAAAACGACCACATCGAGCGGCTGCAAAATATGTGTTGCATTTGGGAACAAAGCAACAAGAATTATTCCATTTTTAGAGCAAAGCTCACTCATTTCGATAGAAAAATGTGACGCATGACCATCAAAAAAAATAATAACTGGTAAAGGAATTTCTTCTTTCATTAAAAATGGATGAAAAGCGTTTGCTACATACTCAAAAAAACATTCTGCGGTCATCCAACCATTTTCACTTTTTCCAATACCCCATCTTGATGGAGCAGTATTTATAATTCTATTTGGAAGACGAACATATTTAAAAATTGTTAATAATAGAGCAAAAGTTCCGCTGGCATTTACTGCAAATAAAGTGGTGATGCTTTTTTTATTACTTCGAGCACTTTCTTCATATGTATTTTTTCCTCGTTCACCAATTAATAAATTAGATTTTGGTGACAACCAAAACCCACTCTCATCCATATTGAAAACGCGCATCGAATCATTTAAATATTGAGCGTTTTCTCCTAAAAGCTTCGGAATTTTAGTAAACCAATCTCTTATGGTTTTTTCAGTTACTCCTCCTCTAGCTCGGTTTAAGTATTCACCTCGTTTTTGAAATAGCTGTTTGTGACGGCGAAGAAATGCATAAAACCAACATTTTGCAGGACGGTTGTGAGTAAATTGTGTTTTTATATTGTTGGAATTCAAATATTTTTGCATAGTATCTAATTGCTGTACTACAGACATGGCAAATTCTGGTGTATGTTAGTAACCATTTGACTAACCTGTTTTTAATTTGTTCACGAAGAACTGATTCATACCCGCAGTGTTGTATTGTCAAAGAAGTTCTTCCAGATATTTTATCACGAAGCGTCTGATAAGGAATTCCAAACGTCTTGCTCGCTTTGTACACAACCATACCTTTTTTAACAGCATTAATTGCATCACGAAATTGAATATCTGTATATTGAAATCTTCGTTTTGAACTACAAACTTTTGTCTTATATTTTTGTCGTGCCATTGTAAAATAATCTAAGTAAAATATTATTTATTTTTATTGTAAAAAAGAAACAAATTGATTATTCATTGGACATACGATATGTATGGAATGACATTTTTTTTTAGTTCATAATTATCGTTCATTCAAAAATACTACATTGATACTACAATGATGAGTTGTTTTAATAATATTATTAATAATTCATGTATTATTTACCTGATTAAGTCAATTTTGAAATAAAATTTTATGTTATCTTCTTAAATTTCCTTGTTTTATTTGAAACGCTTCTAACAGCTGGTACTTAAAAAAAAGTATTTTCATAGGCTGACGTAATAAACCCACTGAGTTCATATAAGTAACTATGTATTGCGGTTTCTATGTATTGTAATAGAAGTGCATGACGATGTTGATGATACACAAAATATTAAAAAAAAAATAATAATTACAACTTTTTGCAAAATTTATGTTAGTATTTAAAACCTACGATAAGTGTCGACTCACGGTAGGTGTGGAAACGACCCTATATAAGGTATATAAAGTTTGAACCTCCTCAAATTAAGAGAGTAACAAATTTTAAAAGGTCATAATTTTTGAACGCTAAGAGATTATTGTATGAAGTTTGAAATTTATCGATGAAAATAAATTTAGTTGAGAATAGTAAAAATTATATTTTATTAACTTGTTTCTCTAACGTTTGTATATATATATATATATATATATATATATATATATATATATATATATATATATATATATATATATATATATATATATATATATATATATATATATATATATATATATTATTATTATTATTATTATTATTATTATTATTGTTATTATTGTTATTATTATTATTATTATTATTATTATTATTATTATTATTATTATTATTATTATTATTATTATTATACATATATATTATATATATATATATATATAGTATATTATATATTAGGTATACTATATAATGATTGATTGTATTATTAGTGTGTGTGTGTGTGTGTGTGTGTGTGTGTGTGTGTGTGTGTGTGTGTGTGTGTGTGTGTGTGTGTGTGTGTGTGTGTGTGTGAGAGAGAGAGAGAGAGAGAGAGAGAGAGAGAGAGAGAGAGAGAATCTTTTACTTATTAAGTTTTATGAAGACATTATTAAAAAAAAAAAAAAATTTTGAAAAAGCGCTAGACTACCATTAAATAGTTTTAATAACTACCGTAATGTCGGCAATATCGATGAAGTTTATTTTAAATAAAATAAAACATACCGACGAGAAAATCCTTAAAAATGAGTGAAGCTTGTTTTTGAGACGTGCTTAATTATTAAAAACAAAAATATAAATATATAAAATTTTAAATAAAATTTTAAAAATAAAATATTTTTAATAAATTATTAAAATAAATATCCTTAACGGAAACATAAGATTAGAAAAGAATTGTTTGATTTAAAAAAAAAAATTATTTGACGAGACGGTGATTGTTCTTTAGTAGTTTCTTTTTTATAGTTCCGAACACGCGTTCTTGTTTGTTACGATTGCAGCCATTAAATTTTTTCGTGTTAATTATCGATTTGTCTAGAACTTCGTTTAAAAAATTTTCCGAACTTAAGAAGTTTGTGTGTTTTACTTTTTTTTCTGATTTCCTCGAGCTTAAAATAGATTTACGAAGTTCGTTAAGAACTTGCCTAAAATCGATTGATGGAACAAGAGCAGAGGTTTCGTAAAACAAAACTTTTAATTCTTTGGCAAAATTAAGTCCATCCGATACAGAGACCTGTCTTTGATCGTCTAAGTCAATTTTATTACCTATTAATGCAATCTTCGGTCTTTTTATATTTAAATCAACAATTTTAATTAAAAAAGACTCAATGTTCTCGAAACTTTTTCTATCTGTTATTGAATAACATATTATAAAACCGTCAGCGCAGCTTATTAGAGCATCGTTTTTTCCATTAAAATCGATAAGATCTACAACAGCATTTTTAGCCGTTAACAATCTGTGCGCAACGTCTTTACCAGATGGTGCGATCGGTTGAAACACGTTTTTCACGCAAAGGTGAACGAGAGCTTAAATAAAAGTTTAAAAAGTCAGTTTAATAAGATTTTATGTAAATCAACAAAAATCACAAAAACGCGGTGTACATTAACCTAATAACAAAATACTTACAATAACTCTAACTTTTAATTATTTATAAGTACAACTATTGTTATATATATATATATATATATATATATATATATATATATATATATATATATATATATATATATATATATATATATATATATATATATATATATATATACATCTATATATATACATCTATATATATATATATATATATATATATATATATATATATATATATATATATATATATATATATATATATATATATATATATATATATATATAACTAATCATGATAGTAATAATAAATTAATAAAACTAATAATAATAATAATATTATTATTATTATTATTATTATTATTATTATTATTAATATTATTATTATTATGTTAAAAATATACAAACTACAATAAAATAATATAAGTTTAGAAAGAAAAAAGGAAACAAAAATAAAACAATAAAAAGGTCACAAAACTCTCCAAAATTCAAATTCGAGAAAAAAAATTATTCTTATGTTAAAGAAGTGACAAAATTAATGAATGTAATAATGACATTAAATAATAAGAAAATAAAAGTATTTAAAGGGGGAAGAAGAAATTTATATATATATATATATATATATATATATATATATATATATATATATATATATATATATATATATATATATATATATATATATATATATGTATATATATATATATAATTTTTACCTGATTTTCCAACTCCTTTATCTCCTACAATAGCTATTCTAACTGTCATGATGTTTTGTTTTTTTCAATTCACACTCTATATTATAATGATTGCTAAACTTGTTTTAATTTAAATCTGATGTAAAAATATTGCGTGGTTTTTATCTTTTATACTATCTAACCATGATGCTTTTAATTGCTTTTCTACTTAGATTATGATAAAAAAAATTTTTTTAAGAACTTCGCTAATTATCATTAAGTTTTTGCGTTTTTTTTTAAACTTAAAACTTCTCCTTTGGGAAATTAAAAAAAAAGATATTTTAAATTATATTTTTAGATGAAGTTTAAAAAAAAAATAATAATAATAAAAAGCTAATAATAATAAAAAGTTAGTTGAAGAGTAATTTTGGATATTTTACGTTATTATATATTTGCGTCAAACGAATTTCTATTCATTTTAAACAAAACTAATTTGCGTATTGGTTTTTAGTAAATTATATAATTTACGAGAATTGAAGTTGTAAAAGTTCAAACAGTTTTTTTTTCATTATCCCCTTTTATTATATATAAGGAAAATAAATTATAATAAATATACTCGGCTCATTTTGAAGCTATTTTTGTTACTTTAATCAATGGAATATTTTTGTTAAGACCAAATTTATTTATAAATTTTAACACAGTGCATACGGAGCGATAATTAGTACTTGTTGCTAAAATATGGCGAGGTATCGGCACCGCCTACACATATAGATCGCTATTGTAAAACCTTAAAAATATAAGGGTTTTACAATAAATTGGGTTGGCATAAACTGCCTGTCAACCTAGTTATATACTACTTGACAATTACAGAGTTTGTATAACTAATAGAAAATAAAATGTGGATTAGTCGTAAAGAAGCCATTCATTTTTTAGATGGTTGTCTAGAAGCAGCTTAAACGTTTTTAGAGATAATGCTGATTCAATGTTGCTATTTATAATTCTTAGAGAAAAAAAGTTCATACGTAAACTTAATCGTGAAGATTGCTTTTTTAGTTTATATACATGACCACGAGTAATAAATTGGCTATCTATTTCAAAAAGACTTCCATCACTATTTGTATTTGTGCACCATTTAAAGACGTTGAATAGGTCTGCACGAAGTAGCCTTTATATTACATCTTTTATATAATATTTAACATTTTTTTGGTTTTCTCACCCAAGATAAAAACAAGTGCCGCGACTCTTAATGATGAATTTGAAGAAATAAAACCATGTAATTTATTTTTTGATGATTTTTGTAATAATACCACGTGTTTTAAACTATGTTATTGAAAATACTATAAAATAATTGTATCCTTCCCAGTAATATAATTTAGTAGCATGTTCTAAGTTATAGGAAATAGTATAAAGTATTAGTATCTAATTATTCACTAATACTTAACAAAGCATTCCATTCGTAGTTTTAATATTCCGTCTAGATCACTTTAAAAATCAGTCTACTTGATTATATAGTCGAAGTCCACGTCTGTGGAACTCGGTCCTGAAAGATTTCATAAAAAATATAACCACATTTAAATTTCTTAGAAGAACAGTGAAAAAATACATAATAACATGAACTATGTATTGCTCTTACTGACCAGAGTTGTTGTGGATATTTTGTTGTAGACTATTTCTGTAGGCACTGTTCCTACTCCTGCTTCCCAACCAAAAAAATGTCTTTGTACTTTTGTCATTGATTGTATCGTTTAAATGTTGTTCTACCACTTCAAAAAATTTTAAGATGATGAAAGAATTGATTTGTCTAGAGCCTTTGACATCGTTAATGATGAAATCGTTATTGAAAAATTCTTTTCTCTATTGAGTAAAAAGCTTAAATTTACTTTGGACAATAGTACGCTCAGTGATCAAAAAGCTTACACTGCAGATCAACTTGTTTCTCCATGCAGCGGGCTTGTTTGTCAAAGTTCGTCTTTCGGAGTAAAAGAGTTGAGAGAGGGTTATAACCACAATAAGCCTCCTCGTCTGTAGTGGCCTTCTCGGCCTTACGGAGGTGTATTAAAATTAAAAAAAAATAAAAATTATTACATTATTATTACGTGCAAAGTTATTGGTATTTAGATCTCAGAAAAGAAAATATATTTTTATCGCAGCAACAACTGAGATAAAGTTAGTTACTAAAATATATGTGAATTTAATCAAAAAAAAAATTTCCCTAATTTTTTAAAGTAAAAAGTGGCAAAATAAGTGTTTTGACATTTTGTTTAGACATTCTAAGAATTTAACAAAAACATATATATAATGCACATTCTAATATGAATATAAAAACATTTACCCCCAATCTAATAATTACCCCCAAGTTAGACAGCCAAAGGGAAAAACAAAATTGGCTTTGTCTCATTGAAGGTGTTTCCAAATGAATCTACTTTTCAATGAATAAAAATAATTTTAAAAAAGCTTATAAATTTTCCAAGATAAGGTATTTAATTAGCCAGAAGAAAAAAAGCGTTTTAAACAACTTCATTTTGCAAAAAATTAAAGTTCAATATGTTCTTAATAAAGTGCAAAAAAATATTAGCTGCCATGATCTACCCCAAAAAAAAAAATACAATTTTGAAAATGTTTCGTTTACTGAAAATACAAAATGGTCAACTTTTAATACATTAAAAGTACATAATAAATGATCATTATCTAAGATATTAGTATCTTACTTAAACGATGTGAAAGATTGTCAATTACCGTATTGATTGTGTATACACCGAATTTCGGGTTGATACCTCATTCCGTTTATTAAATTTTGCTCTCTAATGACAAAAAAGTTGAAAATTTAGTTTTTTTACTTATGCTGACTCGATATTTTTTTCTAACGAACAAGAAATTTTTAGCATAAATAAGAAAATTAAAACCTGAATATCTCAAGAACCGTAATGAGTTGGTTGCAGCAACTTTTAGACTTTCCTGGCTTTCATAAATTCTATAACATATATTAAAGTTAGCATAATCAAAAACATGTAATGCCATTTTTTGGTTTTTTCAATCAAAAATTAGCACATGAAGTAGAAATTACTTCAAATTCTCGTTTTTCGTATGAGCTCTGGGTGAAGAAGAATAAAAATGATAAAGCAAAAAATAACGAAAGTTGTTGTTTACAAGGGAGTATGGAGAAATAATTCTGGC
Source organism: Hydra vulgaris (assembly GCF_038396675.1). Taxonomy (NCBI): domain Eukaryota; kingdom Metazoa; phylum Cnidaria; class Hydrozoa; order Anthoathecata; family Hydridae; genus Hydra; species Hydra vulgaris. The sequence continues at coordinate 85,039,268 of NC_088931.1, forward strand.
CATCATTTTTACAGAACCGTATATGGTCACCCCTCTAACAATATTTGACAAGTTATAATTATCAAGATATATTACGATTACTATTCATGTAAACACAAGTAAAAAAAGTCTTTTTTTTTAAATTTATTATGCATCCAAACGTTTTTTAAAGTTTAGCAAAGAGACAAGAATTGCCTTACCCCTCCCCTCCCCCTAAAAATCAAACAAATAACCTTCATTCAAATAGTGAGAATGCCATAGTTGCAAAAACGATTCAAAAAAATTAATAAAAACAACTTATAAATTTTAACAAGATTCAAAATAAAACAACCAAGTGACAAATACAGTAATAATAACCAAATAATGTCAAATTAATAATAAAAAATTGTTACTAACTAAATATATAATCATTCTGTATGAAAACAGGAGAGAAAAAGTTTTAAAATATTTACAATATAATTTTTTTTAGCAATGCTCACTTAAACAAAGTTTTTTTTGATTTTGTCACAGGCATTTTTTCTCCATTTTGCAATTGAGTTCATACAAAACCATCTCTTTTATCCCAAATGCAGACTGACTCAGCTGCCTCGGTAACTAATTTGACTGCCCTCACAACTTTGGGTATGCAACGAATATAAAGGAAGCTCCAGGGGAAAAACCCTTTTATTTTTTAAAGTTTTTTTTTTTGCTGTAAAAAAACTAGTTTAGTTATGAATTTTTTTTCCAATCAATAAGTTCTTTGATTTTAGAAGCATCAAGGTTTATTGTTTGTAGAACTTTAAAAGGTCTCAGTAGAGCCATGTTCACTTCCCGCTCTGACTACCAATAGTATGTCGGCTGTAAATGACCTTTGTTCTGAGTTATCAGAACAGAGAAGTGCAACAAGTGTATTCTCAGGATGAGCTTACCAGGATTCACTTTTTAGATAAGGTTTAGAGGCTTCTTTAACTCTATCATCTTACTTCTCTGCATTCTCAGGTTTAAGATCATGTTTGCTCATATATAGAAGCAAGCATGCCACAAGTAAGCCATCGGCTGTGAAACAATCTACTACATTTAAAAGCTGCTATTTTAGGATAAAGGTTTTTTTTTTTAATATTACATTTTAGTACTTTCATGAAACTAAACTGTCAGTGCTCATTTGCTTAACAAAATCTTTCACTGATACTAACTAAAGGCTCCAGAAGAGAGATTGGCGTAAATTTAGTAATTCTTTCAGATAATCAACTTTAGAAAACAGTTTACCAACTGCTCCACGCCATCCTTTTCCTAAAGAAGTTGGATCGTCAAATTTTTCTACAATATGACGGAATGGAAGCTCATTAATGTGAAGCCAGCAAAATGATCTAAAAAGTTTTCGATGGATAATCCTCTACAAAATAAAGCATTCCTTTTTTCAATCCAGACATTTCATTTGTAGTATTACTACCAAATAGTTGGAGATTAAGATCTCTACCTTTTTCCATTAACCAGTTGGATAATCCAATATCACATTATTTGGCTGATTTATATAATTCAGATTTAGGCTCTGGTGTATAATGAGTAAGATAGCAACCTTTAGGCTCCTCGGTCACAGATATATGGTATTCTTGAATAATTTTTATTTCTGAAGGTGACTGTGATCTTATCATGCATAACAATTAAAGTTTCATCTTTTCTACCATCAACAAAAATTCGAGTGATTATATTTCTTCCACAATCAATATTTTCTTCTACTCTTTCATGCTATCACAAATGAGATTATTTTTATCTTCAACAAGTTTTTCTGCCTCCATAATATCTTTCAGAAGACCATTAATGATTGCAGCAGTAGCAGTCGATGACACACCAAAACTGACAGAGGCAATGGCATCATTTCTAATATCAAGGTAATTTCGTTTATGATAATTTTCTTGTTTTTCTAATGTTGAGTCTCCTTCACTATCACTGACTTTATCTCTCTCACTGATCATGTCAAGATTAGAATTATTATTCATTTCTACTGCAACATCCATATTTTTAGCGTTAAATCTAATAATAGATAAATAAAATGTTCTCAACAACTCTGACTTTTAAGTCAAAGTTGTCGAGAACATTTCCTCAATCGACAATAAGAAGAAGCTTTTAGAGCTTCTTCTTGATGTCAATCGAGGCTTGCTTGATCGATTGACTTGATGATGCTTGATCGATTGACTTGATGATGCTTGATATTTTTGAACTTAAGCTTGGCAGTTGTAACCAACTTTAATATAAAAATTTTTCTAACTGGCGTTTTAATTTAGAAAGAGTAAGAAACTAGTACTAATTGATACCGTTAGGGTACCGTTGCGATTCTAAAAATAGATTTAATAAACTTTTTGCAAAGCTTTCTGGGATCAAAATGCGGACAAAGAATACAAATTGCAAATAAGCTTAATGCCAGTTCTGAAGAAAATGCATATAAAAGTGTAATAAAATAATGTTATTAGGATTTGTTCTCATCAAATTCATGTCTTAAACGCTTGCCAGCTGGTGTAATTTAGAAAAAATAGAAAGAACTAAAGATTTGATGACAAACTTGGATAAAATGATTAAAGAAAAACATAGCTTTCGAAATTATATATTTAAACAAAAAGTTTACATCTTTTAGATTTTCTTGTCAAAAAGAATGAAAATAGTATTAACTTTGCAAATAATATGTATAATCATTATAACAAAAAAATATGCAAACTCTTTATTAATTCTGATATAAATACAGAATGCAGCATTGTTGATTTTAATACTGGAAACAGCATTGATTTTATTGTTGATTTTCTGTATCATTTAGTCTTTTATTATATGAACATGAAAAATATGATTTTATCGCTTTCATGAAACTCAATTTTCTACTTTTATTGACTTTCTTAAACCAGCAAATTATCAACTTTCATATTTCAGCTCAAGGAGTGTTAAAACACAGTTAAAACTTTCATATTTCAGCTCAAGGAGTGTTAAAACACAGTTAAAACTTTCATATTTCAGCTCAAGGAGTGTTAAAACACAGTTAAAACTTTCATATTTCAGCTCAAGGAGTGTTACAGTTAAAACAAAGTCTTAATAGTTATCTGTAAAAAAGCAAGAGCATATATCAAATTTTATATCAATGCATTAGTAATGTGGCTTTATTTCAGAAGTAGGGAATTATGAAGTTTATTAATTTTTAAAATTTGTTTTCTTGTTTATAAAAGAATTTTTAATTGGAGACCTACTTTTACAGAAACAAGAAACTATTTATATTGCACTATTTTTAAGTGTGTAAAAAGTTTACAAAATAAGTTGCCATGCAACCAAAAAGAATTGTAAAAGCACGAGTTTATTTTGAACGATTCAATGAACATGTTTATTTATTTCAATGAACATATTTATTTATTTCAATGAACATGTTTATTTATTTCAATGAACATATTTATTTAGATTCAAATGAAAATAAACAATTCGATCAAAAGGATAGATTGTTTGATGGAGTAATGCTTTATTTATTGGCATTGCCAACTTAATTAGTTTATGTTACTTCAAAATTGTTAAACTTTTAACAACCCAGTGAAAAATAAAACCGCGTCCCACATGGGTTCCGCGTGGGTTCCGTGTGGGATTAATGGGATTTACGTGGGACGGATTTTCCCATGTGGTATCCGTATGGAAATGTGTCACCCTAAACCCATGTGGGTAATCCCACATGGGTTACATGTGGGAACCATATGGTATTTACACACATGGGAAATCCCACGTGGGTTTCCTGTGGGATTTGCATGGGAATTAATTTGAAAACTGGAAACTAAAAAAAAACTTTTTAAAAGAAACTAAAAAAATTTTTTAAATCGACATAGCATTGCGTTACGTTTATATTGTGTAAAAATATTTTATATTATATAGAAAATGGCAAGCAAGTATGTAAGTACCACGAATAATGTTTATCTTTCTTTATAGATATAAGATTAAGATTTGTGCAAATAGACGTATTATTAGGATGATATAATAGTTATTTGAATATAGATCTTGAGTAAATTATTTGCAAACAATTAACTGATGCAAATTGAAATGTTGTCAAAAACCAATCTTGCGTGCATGGGACACTGCAGTGTCCCACAAAGAAATGCAGGTTTGAAAGTCAAAGAATTCCCAATTTTCTTTATTAAAAAAAGAAAAAAATAGGATGGAGATGGGTTTCTGTAACTTTTTTTATGATCCAAAACTTTTAACTTTAGATATAATAAGGTCCTTAAGACTTAAAGGACTTACGAACTACATTGAGGCACAAAAACAGGATATTTACAGAAACTTTTTAATTTTTAATCTGGAGTACCACAGTGTTATTGAGAATAAAGCCTCTGGGTCCAGTTTTCAAAGTAATTTGATCTAAAGTAATGTTTAAATAATATGCTTTAAAATGCATATAATTAAATAAAATGCATATAATAAAATAAAATAATATGCTTTAAAATGCATATAGTTATACATATAACTCCTGATAGTTAACTATATGTATAACTAGTTATACATATAATTTGTTATAAAAACTTATTTTTTAAGGTTATGCTTGAACAAATTAGTACCAATTAATTCAAATTCAAGATTTAGTTAAAGTTCAAGTTAAAGTTCTTATTTATTCATTGTTATTGTTAATTTTATATTTATTTGTTCAAATTTATCAGTTAATACTATTTTTTACTACAGTAAGAATGTTTATCATTGTTGAACGTGATTTTATTAGTAACTTAATTTTATTTTCAACATATTTTGACAACACCCTTTATATTTTAAATGATGACAGCTTTACTTTTCTATTGATGTTAAATTTATTACGTTTCAATAACTCAGATTGAATTTTAACTGAATTATTGTTAGCTTTGTTGGGGTTTGTTGTATATCAAATGGTGTTGTAAATAAAGTAAAAATAATATATATATATATATATATATATATAATATATATATATATATATATATATATATATATATATATATATATATATATATATATATATATATATATATATATATATATACATACATATTGGGAATTCTTTGACTTTCAAACCTGCATTTCTTTGTGGGACACTGCAGTGTCCCATGCACGCAAGATTGGTTTTTGACAACATTTCAATTTGCATCAGTTAATTGTTTGCAAATAATTTACTCAAGATCTATATTCAAATAACTATTATATCATCCTAATAATACGTCTATTTGCACAAATCTTAATCTTATATCTATAAAGAAAGATAAACATTATTCGTGGTACTTACATACTTGCTTGCCATTTTCTATATAATATAAAATATTTTTACACAATATAAACGTAACGCAATGCTATGTCGATTTAAAAAATTTTTTTAGTTTCTTTTTTTAGTTTTTAAAAAGTTTTTTTTTAGTTTCCAGTTTTCAAATTAATTCCCATGCAAATCCCACAGGAAACCCACGTGGGATTTCCCATGTGTGTAAATACCATATGGTTCCCACATGTAACCAATGTGGGATTACCCACATGGGTTTAAGGTGACACATTTCCATACGGATACCACATGGGAAAATCCGTCTCACTTAAATCCCATCAATCCCACATGGAACCCATGTGGGACGCGGTTTTATTTTTCACTGGGTGAAGTTACACGAACATTTTTATGATTTTTAGCAGTTTCCTTTGTTATTTCAATCCAAGATGGCAGAGAGAAAAAGATTGTCTGGTGCGCAATATTGCAAATGATGGGCTGGTTTGTTGTTAAAGTATCTATGCACATCGCAGAGAAATGAAAATGGCGCAGATGAGTTAAATAAACGAGTTAAAGCAGTCAGGGAAGCCGAGGAGATAACAGTATCAGAATGTAATACACGTTACACACCAACCCAGTGAAAAAGCGCACATGGGATACGCGTGGATTTTTTCCATATGTAACCCATGTGGGGATTATCATTTTGTCCCATGTGGGTTTCATATGCTAAATCCCACATGGATTCCATATGGTAAGTCCCATATGGGATACGCGTGAGTTTTTACCATATGTAACCAATATGGGGATTATTATTTTGTCCCATGTGGGTTTCATATGGTAAATCCCACATGGGTTTTATGTGGTAAATCCTACATGGGATATAGGTGGAAAATACTACATGTTATAGATCTTAAATGCCACATATTTTAATCCAAATGGCATAAAAGTAGTCAATACCAGACAAATAAAAGTCCCAATGCTTCTATGATAATTTTTAAAAATCCTTTAATTTAAAAATTACTTAATTAGTAATTTAAAATTAATCATCGAAGCTTTCAGAGAGGCTTAACTTAATCTGGTATTTGCTACTTCATCCCATTTGGGATTCAAAATGTGTAGCATTTTTGATCTTTTCCATGTGATGTTTTCTACCTATAACCTATGTGGGATTTACCATAAACTATTATGACGAAATTTTATAAAATTAAAAAACGTGTTGCAAAATGAATTTATTTTAAAATAAATGCTATTAATCAATACATCCAAAATGAATATTAAAAAAATTATTTTTTCTTTTGCGATTTACACGCCGTTTTTTGTCGATTGAATTAATTAAATCGCTTCGGCTTGCATAATACCAAGGTTTTTAGTATTTTCTAACTTTCTTCAAACATTTTCTAAAATAAAAAATATAAATACAAATATATATATATATATAGATATATATAGATAGATTTTTATATATATATATATATATATATATATAGAGATATATATAGAGATATAGAGAGAGAGAGAGAGAGAGAGAGAGAGAGAGAGAGAGAGAGAGAGAGAGAGAGAGAGAGAGAGAGAGAGCAATTTTAATAAGGAACCTTATTATTTGAGCAATTTTAATTATTAGCCAGGTTGAAGTCATTAATAACTCAAATATTTCACAAATAAGTATTTCCTAATTTATTACTTACAATGACTAACGTATTATGGGTAATTGAACACGTATTATGGGTAATGAGCTTGAACCCATGAAGAGAATCCTAAAAAAAAGTGATGAATTAGGATTAGTCGTTAAACAAAAAAAACAAAAACAAAAATGTAAAAACCTACTTTACAATGATGAAATTGGGTGCAATAGACACTGGGTGCAAAAGTATCTTTATTTTTTCGTCACACATAATATAATATTCTGAAACTAATAAACAAGCATCTAAATTTCTATTAGTAAATTTATTCTTTGATCATTTTCTTCATATCCTATCTTATTTTCATATCATATTCTATTATGGTATTATTTATATAACATATCACAACACTATTATTAAATTTGTGATGTTCAAATATCATATGAACATTTTCTAACATGTTCATATGATATTTGAGCATAGTTCTTGAGTATATTATCTGCAAACAATTAACTGATGCAAGTTCAAATGTTGTCAAAAACCAAGCAAAAACTGCAGTGTCCCAAGCATGCATGCATGGGACACTGCAGTGTCCCACAATGAAATGCAGGTTTGAAACTCAAAGAATTCCCAATTCTCTTTATTAAAAAAGAAAAAATAAGGTAGAGATGGGTTTCTGTGACTCTTTTTAGGCTCCAAAACTTTTAACTTCAGACAAAATAAGTTTCTTAAGACTTAAGGCACTTACTAACTATATTGAGGAACAAAAACAGGATATTTACAGAAGCTTTTCAATTTTTAATCTGAAGTACCACAGTGTTATTGGGAATAAAACCTCTGGGTCCAATTTTCAAAGTAATATGATCTAAAGTAATATATAAATAAAATAACATGCTTTAAAATGCATGTAGTTATACATAAAACTCCTGGTAATTAACTATATGTGTAACGAGTTATACATATAGTTAATACTTGTTTTTTAAGGTTATGCTTGAACAAATTAGTACCAATTAAAGTTAAAGTTCTTATTTGTTCATTGTTTTTTCACTATTTTATATTTATTTGTTCAAATTTGTTAACTAGTACTAATTCTTACTACAGTAAGAATGTTTATCATAATCTTAACTGAATTATTGTAAGCTTTGTAAGGTTTTGTTGTATATCAAAAGGTGTAATAAATATATATATATATATATATATATATATATATATATATATATATATATATATATATATATATATATATATATATATATATATTTATATATACAGTTATATATATAGTTATATATATGCATATATATACATTTAATATTTAGGCTATCAGGTCATCCATAAATGATGCCAGTAGATAGAGGGGCAGTGTGAGCTGAAAAGTTTAACAATAATTGACAATGGGGAGGGGATGTTGAGACCAAAACAATGTCAATTAAAAAACTGTATTAAAAAAAAAGTAAAACATTTTATTTTAAAAAAAAGTAAAACTATTTATGGTATCTATGAGCAGGTTTTAGAGGTATTTACATTAACAATGTGGTATAAAAACTTCTTGCTTTTTGCTTAAAAATGTACAGGATCATCGGAAAAACAATTTAAATTTAGAAATAAGCTTGCTTATCCGAAAGAACAATTTATGTTTTTTTTTTTTACTTTAATTGAGTACTCTTGAGAATAAATGTATAATTAAACCAGAAAAAAATTGATGGTATATGCATTTTTTATATTATATTAACAATTCTGATATACCATCATAATATGATAATAAAAACTGACATCATTATGAATAGGAGATGGCAAATAATTGACAGGGTTTGATTAAGGGGGATGGCGTTCAATAAACCAGGTCATTATCTTATATAATAAATTTATATAATAAATTTATAAATATATATAATAAATATATATTTGTAAATTTATATAATATATAAATATAATAAATTATATAATATATAATAAATTTTATGTATAACTAGTTATACATATAGTTAATTATCAGGAGTTATATGTATAACTACACTGTGTGACAAAAGTTATCGTACGCTAAGAAAAAAAAATAATATTCAATACAGACACAATTTTTCTGCTATAATTAATGAAAATTATTTATAATTTTTTTTTTAATAGTATTTATTTTGTTAATTTATGAATTTTTTGGAATTTATATTGAAATAACATTAAAATTAGGCTCAAAATTTGAAAAAAGTACATTAAAGATGATGACAAAAGTTATCGTACACTTGGCGTACACTAATATTTATATAACTCCAAACCGTTATGTCCACCATTTTTCATACATTTTTGAAAATAAAGTAAACTATAAACACTTTAAGATTATTTTCAATTGTTTTAAATGAATTTTTTGGTTAAAAAAAAGTAAAATGAGCTCGAAACGGGTTAAGACCACTGTAGAAATTCGTAAGCTAATAATTAAGCACTGGAATGAAGGAAAATCGTTAAATTGTAATGCAAAAATTGTTGATTCTAAAAAATCCACAGTTTCTTCAATTATTAACAAGTTCAAAAAAACAGGAAAATTAGCTGATTTGCCCCGAAGTGGTCGTCCAAAAAAACTGAATAAGCGTGCTGAACGAAGCTTAGCTTCCACAATCAAGAAAAATCGTTTTGTAAGTGCCAAAACTTTAGCTTGCAAAATAGAAAACAATTTGGGGATTAAAATTAGTCCAAAAACAGTCATTCGAAGTCTTAAAAGACAAGGAATAGTGAATCGCGTTCCAAGAAAGGTTCCTTGTATTAGTGATAAAAATGGTAAGCTTCGATTAAACTATGCTAAAACGACATTGATATGCCAGACTCATTCTGGAATAAAGTTTTATGGACAGATGAGTCTAAATTTAATGTAAAAAGATCTCATGGTAGAATTCGTGTATGGCGTTCATCAAAAAATTGCTTAGAAAATGGAACTACAGTCCGAACATTTAAACACGGAAATGGATCAGTAATGGTTTGGGGATGTATGTCGGCAGCAGGTGTTGGAAAGTTAGTATTTATTGAAGGAAATATGGATAAACATTACTATAAACGTATTATTAAAGAAAATGTTGAACAATCTGCACGTAATCTTGGTATTGGTGATGACTTTGTTTTTCTTCAAGATAACGATCCCAAACATAAGGCCAAAGATGTGATGGAATTTATGGAAAAAAAAGGTTGGGACATACAAAATCATCCACCTCAAAGCCCTGATTTGAATGTGATAGAAAATTTATGGGATGAAATTGATTGACGAATAGATAGAACAGGCGTAAACACCATTGAACAATTAAAAGTCCAAATTGTAAAGACGTGGGAATCAATCGATCCGTCTATTACAAAAAAACTCGTTGAATCGATGCCAAGACGTCTTGTTGCTGTTGTAAAAGCTAAAGGACAAAATACACGATACTAAAATATAAGTTTAGTTCCCATAATATTTATCAAAGTGTACTATTTTGAAAGCGTACGATAACTTTTGTCACCTTCTTTTTGTTACTTTTCTTGCTTTTTCATCAAGATATTAAAATAAAATTTTTTTCTTGTTCTGTTTTTTCAATTTTTGTTTAAATAATTATAAATCAAATAGTTTTTATTCAGTTTTTAACTTGTTCCTTGCATTTCTTTTATTCTAAATTAAGAGTTAGTAATTTTTTTAAAGTGTACGATAACTTTTGTTACACAGTGTAAATGCATTTTAAAGCATATTATTTTATTTATATATTACTTTAGATCATATTACTTTGAAAACTGGACCCAGAGGTTTTATTCCCAATAACACTGTGGTACTCTAGATTAAAAATTGAAAAGTTTCTGTAAATATCCTGTTTTTGTTCCTCGATGTAGTTTGTAAGTCTCTTAAGTCTTAAGAAACTTATTATGTCTAAAGTTAAAAGTTTTGGAGCCTAAAAAAGTTACAGAAACCCATCTCCCCCTTATTTTTTTCTTTTTTAATAAAGAAAATTGGGAATTCTTTGACTTTCAAACCTGCATTTCTATTATATTATTCTAATATGTCTATTTGCACAAACCTTAATCTTATTTCCATAAAGAAATAAAATATTATTCGTGGTACTTACATACATGCTTTCCATTCTCTAAAATAATATAAAATATATTTACACAGTATAAATGAAGCCTCGTCGTAATGCAATGTCGATTTTAAAATTGAAGGTTTTTTAAGTTTCCAGCCTTCAAATAAATTCCCATGTAAATCCCACTAGAAACCCACGTGGGATTTCCCATATCAGTAAATACCATATCGTTCCCACATGTAACCCATGTGGGATTACCCACATGGGTTTTAAGTGACAAATTTCCATACGGATACCACATGGGAAAATCCGTCCCACGTAAATCCCATCAATCCTACACGGAACCCACGTGGAACCCATGTGGGACGCGGTTTTATTTTTCACTGGGAAGAATCTGAAGCGGACGAAATCAATAAATTCTCTGGTTTATATGCTAATTTTAACAATCCGGCTACTTGGGTTGTATTTGATTTGAAATGCAACAACTTTTGATAGAACATGGCTGCTGTATTTTGACACAATCAAACAATTGAGCCCGAACATTTGCGTCTCGTTAAAAAAAAAGACAGTGTTAAAAAAAAGAAGTTAAAATAAAGAACAGTGTTAAAAATTTTAAAATTTTATATTTAAAATATCAAATTTCAAATAGACAAAGAAAGTATCAAATTTCAAATAGACAAAGAAAATATCAAATTTCAAATAGACAAAGAAGTTTACTAATTTAGATAACGGCCAATATATTTTTAGCAAACTTTAGAAAACAATTATGTGTTTTTCGCTATTTTATTTTATTCTATGTTAATTTTATTTTCGCAATTTTATTTTATTCCATGTTAGAAACAAATCCATACAGTCTCTCTCTCGCATCATTTCCACTAATATTTTTTCATTTGTATGCTTGCGCTATCAAATGACTGGTCATAGCACAGTTCTGTTGGGATATTCAGTTCATCTAAAGAAGACTTTAAAACATTAAAATAGGTTTCAGCATTTGCAGTGGGTTGCTCTAAGAATTGAACAAATATTTCTGCTGAATCTCCACCTACTGTAACATATCGCAAAAAAATATAAAATTGATCAATTCGACTTATATCTATGGGGAAATCTATAATAATTTTTTTTCAGTATTTTAAAAGTTGGCAGCAAGTCTTCATACAGCTGATAGCTTTAGTTAAAGTTCTTGGCAAAATCTTTTTGTGAAACACATGAGAAAATGAACACTGCTGATGATGGAAACTTTCCTAAGTTTATGGAATTTCTAGCTTTGTTTGACCCACTTATGGATGAGCATCTTCGAAAGAATCAAGACAATGAAACACATGTACATTACCTAGACAAAGACATACAAAGTTGAATTGATTCATCTTTTCTCCAATGCAATCAAACAAAAAGTTCTAACATCTACTCGTGATGCTAAGTACTTTTGAATAACTACAGATTGCACACTTGATGCAGGTCACTGATGCACACTGAACTGCACACCTGATTTAGAACATTTTAAACAAATAACTACAACTGATGCCGTTGAAATTGCAGTCATTTTAGAGATACCAGCACTTTTCGAATCCGAATTAACCCGTATCAGAAGAAAGAATAAACAATTTGCATATAAAGGAGATGACAAATCTATACAAGATCCAAAAGAGAAATGTAAAAAAAACTTTCACTTTACTATTCTTGACACACCAATACAATGCCTAGTACTTTTATAGCTCTAAGAATCTTGACTCTTCCAGTTTCTGTGGCTAGTGGTGAGCAAAGCTTCTCTAAATTCAAAGTAAAGCAAAGAAGAATTGTTTCAATAAAAAGTGGCTTAAAACTTGATCTTTTAATGATAAGTTTTGTTAACAACATATCATTTTACTCAACAAATTAGTTCTAATTGCAAGGTTTGTATTTCTTTAATTAATATTATTTATTTGAGCTAATTTAAAGTGCTCACGCTATGATGTGGTCACGCTATCATGTGGTCAATAATCACTACTTTTTTAAAACCCCTTTAGTTTAAAAACAAAATTTCGGGTGTCTAAATAATTAAGTGGATTAAATGAGTAGTGATTCCTAAAAATTGTTTATTTGCAAAAATCATGAATCCAGCAAAAAATTTTCTTTAAAATATTCCAATTTATGCTTAAGGTGCTCATAATACTCTAATCTACCCTAACTCATAACACAATTACTTATTAAGAAAACTGTATTACAGTGGTTATGCTATGCACTATATTTCCAGGCATTTCTACATTTAATATAGCTTTATGTCCACTTAGTAATTTTTTTTACGGCTTAATGTATTGAAATAGGAGATTGTCTCATGGTAAAAAAAATTACCATACGTCCTTTGTCAGGTAAGGAAAGTACAGACCAGCATATCAAATGTTTACTATATTATAGTAAAATGCTTATAAATTTACAACTTAGTCCAAATTCAAGTTGAATAATTTAATAGTATATTTTTATGATTAAAATATCAAAATATTTATGTTTTTAATTACAATATCTTCTATATTACAATAAATTCTTCTACTTTTGATTTTCCAATTAGAGACAAGATTGCTAACTTAAAAACGAATAGAAAGAATTTAAACAAACTCAAAAAACATTTTGGCAAAAATATGGTTTTTAAAAGAGGAGGATGTATTTGATGAAAATCAAAAATAATGTAAAGATAATATCTTGAAAGTTGAAATATCCTTTTAAAAGTAGACAATAAGATGTAAGTTTTCTAAATGATCACTGCATGTCTAATCCAATTCTGACATCGTCACTATTGTGTGGTTATCGTGGGTACCTCCAAAATGAAGAAAAATATTTATAAAAGTTAGATAACACCTGGTGACAAAAATTTGGCACAAAATAAACACAGACAGTAATAGTACAACTAAAAGTTTAATGATCAAAAAATATTGTACAGAATATTAAACAATATATTAGTTTTTTATTTTCGGGACTGCAATAATGATTTCTCGCCATTACGACGTACGGCATCAACTTTTTGTATACATGTTCACACATGCCTTGTACAAGATTTTCATCAATTTTTTTTAAACAAGAATGGGTTTTTTTTTGCAGCTGATTTTCACTTTCAGCTTCCCAATTGTTTTCATACGCGTAGCCTTTAAGGATTGACCAGAAATATTCAATTGGTCGTAATTCTGGGACACATGCTGGATTATCAAATTTTGTTACATAACGGATATTTTTCTCATCGAGGTAATTGGTCACACTTCTAGCATAATGTGAAGAGGCCAAGTCAGGCCAGAATACATAATTACCATCACTGTGATGTTTGTTGATAAAAGGAATCAATCGTTTGATGATGCAATCATTTTTGTACACTGTTTGGTTAATTGCCAGTCTCGCAGGAACAATAAATGGTTTCGAGATTCCACGAGGGGATATGGTAATCCACACAAGAATTTTTTTTTCAAATTTGCTTTTGCGCTTATATTTTACATTTTTTGGTGCATTTTTTGCGTCATCTGAGTAAAATCCAACATTCGAATTTTTATTTGTATGTATAAATGTAAAATAAGACTCATCGTCAATGACAAAGTCGCGGTTTCTGAATTTGCGACAAATTCTTCCACACTTCAGTTGCAACTGCTTTAACTGTTTCTCAGTGCGATCAGGGATTTGTTTTTTCTTAAAATAACAAATGTTTGTTTTGTTTTTTATTGTTTTTACAATGTAGGAATGATCACACTTGGATTTATTTGCAATTTTTCTTGCTGAAGTTCCAGACCGGTTGTTCAAAAGACCTTTCAGGCGATTGATGTTCCCAGCAGTCATAATTTTTGGTTTTCTGCCTGATCCAGGCTTACGAGACTTTGGCTCATTGTTCTTCCACTTTGCTATATAAAGTTTAATGGTTCTTTCGGTGTGATTAGAGGCAACAAAATACTCTACGGTGCTCTTCGTTTTAGCGTTAGGATGCAAATTACAATAGTTGTACACTTGTTCAATTAATGTAGTCGACTTCATTTTTGAATAACTTTTTTATTAATTAATCTAAGTAAACAAAACTTTCAGTAAAAGATAATTAACACTTTATAAACAAAATAACTAAAAAATTAAGACTGGATAACTAAAAATTCAATAAGTTTTAGCTTATCAAAGATTGTGCCAAATTTTTGTCACCAGTGGTTATAGGGTAGTTTTAATAAATTAAACCATAATTTAGGAACATTGCTGACATCTAAAAAAAATCTATATAGTCTCACAATAGTAATCCTGGAACTTACTTAATTAAATGCAAACGCTCAAAAAAATGGCAAAACAAAATTACAATTTTGAACTTAAATTCTACAACATCTAAAAAGTTTAAACAAGACAAAAAAGTTTAAAAGCAATATTAGTCAGCAAAACACACATAGTAAGCATTGCTTGGAAAGACTGATTTGGGAGAGTATTGTAACTCTTAAAGTTCAAGTGATAAAATCTGATTAAAAAGTTTGTGATTCTTTCAAAATACAGAGGCACCAATCAGTCAATCAGAGGCACCAATCAATCAATTAGAGGCACCGATGCTCCTTTTTTAATTGCGGAATTTACCTTGAGAATGGCCAGTTTATAAAAAAATGATAATTAATTTCCTTCCAGATAATGCATATGTTGCAATTGACATTTAGAAGAAATTTTCCTGAAATCATACATTAGTACATATCCAACAAAAAGTCAACAACATATTTGTCGACTACCACATATAACAATTTTCTTATAGATATTCTGATCATGGTTCCATAATCTGACCAAAACATTTGGATATTGCTAAGTTTCAAAATTCTTTAACCGAAATAGATAATTTAAAAATAAAATCAAGGTTTGAGAACAAACCTTGGCAAAGAATTTATAAAAGATGGTAACATTTATCATACTTGAAAACAGCAATAAAACAAACTTTTTTTTATGTGTTATTCATGCTATATAGGAAATGGGATTAAATATATCAAAGGAATACAACAGTATCTAAAAAATCTGTTATTAGAAATCAAAAATAAATTTTATATAAATCACTCCTAAATCAAGACGAGGAAAGAATTCAGAAACGGAGGCTAACCTTAGGTATTATTACTAATACTTTACATTAGCTGACTATCAAGAAAAGAATACAATCTAGAAATGGAGGGTTAACATTATTCAACACCAGTAATACTTTACATAAACTGCCTACGAAGAAAAGAATCCCGAAATAAAGGACCAGCCTAAGGAAAAATGACAGTATACAGATGAAGTGCAAAGTCCTATGATTTATTACTTTTTTTTTTTAAATTATTATTTTTTTTTTTTTGTTTCTTAACGTCTTAAAACCGTCAATCTTTAAAATGCTGTTGCATTTATAATACGGATATTTAGAAACTATTGGGGCTCGGTGATAAGGCTAATTTATGCCTTCTTCTTGCTCCAGCTAGTTGAATACTTTTTTTGTATTGTTTTAAGCTGTAAATATTTTTAAATGCCGAAATAAACTAAACCAAACTTTCTCGTTGGTGCACTTTTAGTGAGCATGGTACGTATTTAAAACGTATTTTAGACGTTTTTAATAGATTTAAACCTAACAAAAACGTCCAATAAACGTTTAAAAAACGTACCTTGCCCACTGGGTTTGTCAAGTAAATTAGGCTGTATAATTTATGAGTGAAATAGTCAACATTTATATTAAAATTTATTAAAAATTTATGTTAAAAATAGATACTACAAAAGTAATACAAAACAAATTTAGTTATTATTCAATGACGTAAACAGCGGCGTCCCTCTTAAAAAAAGCCGCTCAGGACAGGCCGCCCCACCCTTTTTATGCATTTTTCTTTAATTCCATTTAAATTGACGATACTTAAACGCTCAGGGTAAGGGATGGGGTTTGGGTATGAAAGTAGATAAAAAATTTTGCATCGGCCATTTAAGGCGGTAGACTACTAAAAAAATAATTCTCGTATTTGACATTATTCAGATTGATTTTTTTACTTCAAACACATTAAAGTATAAATATATAATAAAGTATAAATACACAATAAAGGTATTAAAAAAAAAAAGTTTTAAATTTTATTATTTTTTTAAATAATTTTTGGATAAAAACAGGTGGTTTTAGGTCAAAAATATGCAAAGATCTTGGCAAAGATATCTCAAAAAATAAAATAAATTTTGTTCTAACCTTTTGCAGTTTTATTCCTTTTATATAGATTAATGTCCTGAGACGAAAAAAAAATCAATTTTTTTAATCATAAGGTTTTTCAACACGACTGAATTAAGGTCAAATTTCTAACAGAATGGACCAAAAATTCAGTTTTTCAAAAATTTACATTCTTAATTTTTTTATCTTAGGGCATAAAGCTCATTATAATGAACATTTGCACAAAATTTCAAGTCAATTGGACAAACACAACTCCTGCAATCCAGAAAATGCAAAACTTTTCAAACAGAGAAAAATGCAAATAAACTTTAAATTTTAATTATACAAAGTTATTGACATATAAAAATAAGTTAAAATCTCCCTTTTTCATATGTTCCCTCATCATCGTTGTATTTATCATCAAAGCCTTTCCTTGTTGCTCTAAGCTTTTTTCTTTGGTTTTTAAACTTTTCAGATATTATAGTATTTATAACTTTATCGGTCATCCTTCCTTTTCCGGTAAGTCTTTTGCCATCTTTGAAAATTTTTCCTTTGTATGATGCTTTAAGAGTGCGTAAACATGATCCAAATCTTTTTGTACTTGGCTGATACATTCAATTTTTTCAATTTTATTCCCTGGATAAACATTCTTACTTACAATTTCCTGGTAAGATTTACTGTCACCATCACCACATTATTTTGTATAGCGCGTCATTGTATGTTTTTTTTTTGCATTGGCAAAATGTTTCCATAGCAGAATGTCTTTTTCCAATTTCTCGAAAGGCTGTACACAATTGATATTAATATCAAAAAATTTCAAGCCTTGTTTTTTTTTCTTCATTAGGATTTTTGATTTGTTTTGATGTAAAAAACTCGTTCTCCCATTGACAATTTTTTTCAGTACAAGATAAGACAAGTTGATGCGAAAAACCTTTCCTCCTCGACAGATTGTTATTTAATTTTAATAATGATTTGCACTTTGGACATGAACCAACAAGATTTAAAGTTGAACTTAAAACATCAGAATTGAATATAATGTAACATTCTGGATTTTCCATATTTTTATCTTGAAGAATATTTGAAACATCAGTAGAGGGCAGATTTATCTTTTTAGCAGAAGCTGATGGTTTGTTCGACAATACATTCGTTGGAGGTGAAATATTATTTAAAATTGAAGAAGACAAGTCAATAGTATTTTCAAGTAATCTGTAACATTTTTTTTTTTCTTTTTATTACAAAATAATAAATATTTACAATTTTTATATACTATTTCTGCATTAATAAATATACTTATATTGTATACAATAAGTTTTACATATATTTCTCTTTGTATATATATTTCAGTTTTTATATATTTTTATAACATGCGTTAATGATATTAAAAAGCTTTTTTACTAAAATTTAACATTTTATTCAAAAATATTCGGCAATATATATGCTTTTATTTTTAAAATAATTACTTGACCCTATATATGATTTTTTTTTCTTTAGTTTTTTTTTTTTTTGTTTAGTTTTTTTTTTTTTTTGTGTGTGTTTTTTAATTTTATATTTTTTTGTGTTTTTTGTTTTTATTTTTTTATTTTTGAGCCGTTGTGCGGAAAGAAATCGGGAACATGGAAAAAGAAGTTGATTAAGATTAAATAAATATATTTAGTGAAGAAAGATTTTATTAAGTAAAATTAAAAAATGCAGGACTTTTGCTCAAACATCACGTTACGAAATCTACAGAAAACATGCAAATAATAAATTATATATCATAAACTAAGGGCTGGCAGTGATTGTCTAATCATATATAACAATATTTTTGTTGTAAAAAGGAAATTATATTTGCAGGGAACAGGAATACTTAACTAAACATTTAGTTTTTGCTATGAGCCATATATTTAGTTTCAGGCTCCATTCTCTATTTGACAAAAAACGTTTTTAATACAAAAAATTTGACAGAAAATATCCGTAGTATTTCTACGGGCATGATAATTATATTTTAAAGTAATAATATTCCTGATGTTTCTGGTAATTATCCCGATCACTGCTCTTGGGTCAATTTTCGAATTTTTAAACATATGGTGGCATCTGCTGTTTTATATTTCACTCATAATGGTTTGAGTGACTGTCAACAGCAGCTGTGAGGTAGGGTTTTTCTCCGATAAATTTGCTGTTTCAATCGAGAATATCAAATTTATTGGAGAAAAATTGTTTTGGGATGTCAAGGAGTCATATACATGTTTAAAGTATTCCCATATTTCAACAGAAGGAGGACAGTAGATAAAGGTATAAAGGTTGTCCTCAATTTTACTACAAGTTTTGCATTTGTTATTTTTAACAATCTTGCCTTGTGTTGCCTTGTGCTTTTGGCTAGCAAGGCTGCAGAAGGTAGACTGTTGTGTAGAAAACGAAAGAGGATACTTTGTGTCGGTCCGCATGCGTGGGAAGTAAAGATTTTTCTCCAAATTTGGGTCCACGGCATTGTTGTTTTTGTTGAACTGTTCCAGAAAAGTTCTACTGGCACGACTGTTTTTTTGCTTTTTGCCACTTCTAAGTAAAAAATATTTATTGATTTTATGGGGATGTTAACCAGGAACCCATTTTTGCCTAATATTTCAATTGTTGTTTTGTAGTACTGATATGTTTTGTTGTCCCAGTGTTTTGGAAAAGTGTTTTCCTTTAAAAAATTCCAGCTTTGGTTTTGGTTCGTAAATTTTATAAGTGAACTTGCCAACCAATACTTTGAAAAGTAGTAATAATGAGATTAATAATAATCGTGAGATTTATCCTCTCCGCATTCCTTCAGTTGAAAGAGTGTTTTGATGCAAAGTGCAAGACTTTGCTCCTTCGTGATAAAATTCCGAGACCCTCGCTTTTGACGGGTAAGAAAAGTCTCTCTCTTGACCGGATTGAAATTGGTCTTTTGCCACAGATTTTTAAAAATGGCTCTGTGCAGACGTTCTATAACCCATTCAGGAATGGGTAGCACGTTTGCAAGAAACCACACTTTTGACATTGCTAGCGTATTTATCAGCATGGTCTTTCCCCTAAGTGACAAAGTACGTAGTCCCAGAAACTTGAGTTTTTTCTCTACTTTGTTAAGAGTTACTAGCCAGTTGAAATCGGTAGTATTACTCAGTCTGGTGTAAAAAGTAACACCCAATATTTTGAAACCGGTGTTATTGTTCTACTCTATGTTATCCAATTCTAGGTACATTTTAGGATAAAACCCCCAAGAGTGAGGCTCTTAGTTTTTGAGGCATTGATCACTGAACCATTTGCTTTTTTTAAACAGTTTTACTTTTTCAAAAAAATGGCAGACAGATTTTACGTCGCGGGCAAAAAAAGTTCGAATCGTCTGCGTACTGCTGCAATTTAAGGAGTTTCGGTGCTCCTGGTAGTGGGAAGCCCTCTATTCTGCTATCCACCCTGACCACCAAAACAAGAGCTTTGGCAACAAAAACATAAATCAGAAGAGAGAGAGGGTCACTTTGTATGACTCCTCTTTCCGTAGGGAAGAAGACAGACAGAAAACCGCAATTTAAAACACGTGCCGAAACTTCTGAATATAGGGTGTTAACAAAAGATATAAAATTTTCTCCGAGATTGAATTTTTGGAGAATTCGCAGTAAAAACGCACGATCGACTTTGTCAACTGCCTTTTCTTGGTCTATGGATAAAATGAAACTAGGTAGATTTTTAAATTCGGCGTAATCTAATAACGATAATCTAATAACGTAATCTAATAACGGCATAATCTAATAACGATCACGGATTTGAGAATAATAACGTAATCTGATAACGATAATCTAATAACGGCGTAATCTAATAACGATCACAGATGTTGCAACTTTTAAAAAATTAATTTTTTCAAATTTTTTTAGTAGTCTACCACCTTAAAATGCTATCTTACTTGAATGATAAGTTTGAAAAATAAACATAAATAAGCCGCTTTAAAGACGCCGCTTTTGAAAAATTAAAAAGAAATGTCATTAAAAATAAGTAAATGTAAGCAAAGCTAAATTTTTTTTTTTTAAGTTTATTTTAGGCCCCCCAAAAAGTCCTCTTGGTCTTATTACAGAGCTCAGAGCCCTGAAGAGAATTTGAAAGGAAGTTCACGCCTCCTTCCCTAATCTTTCCAGCGCATAGTGAGCCAGAGGTGAGCAAGCCCTTTAAAATTGACTTTTATATTGGAGTAATTTTTTTTTTGTAAATGTAATCTAGAGACCCCAACCACTCTAAAACTGATATAATTTTTTCCCTACTGTGATTTTTGAGCTTAATATATCAATTTTACTGCAAAAAATAGTAATATTCTATTTTTCAAATATTGGTGAAAATGTAAAAAAACATTAAGGTGCCACACAACTGAGAGCAGTGTTTTTTTAATTATTGCAAACTTTAACAATTATTTTTTGAGGGAAAAAAACTTATACAAAAATTAAATAAAAAAAAGCATATAATATTTTTTTTTGCTGAAAAAAAATTCATTATGGATTAAAATACATTGTAAAAACTTGATTTTGCCTTCGTAACTCAAACTAAAATTTTGTACATAGTTTACTTAGCATATTTTATCCTGCTTGACCGTGGGAATTTTTGTTATTAAAACTATTTCAAAAAATATTGCATTTTTAACAAAATCACTTTGCATTTATATAAAATATCAACAATTTTAACACTTTAAACTACAATATTTCGTCTTTTATAGCTCTGCATTATAAATCTGAGGGTCAAAATAAGTATTCTATTGTAATAAACAAGTCCTGAAAATTTTGTAATCAGGCAGAGTTTGTTTAAAGAGAAAATGCGTTTCAAAGTTTCAAAAAAGACATATTGGTGAAAAAGCAAAAACAATAAAAAAAATTTAAAAAAGTAAAAATTGAAAACATAAAAATTATCAAAATCCACCGGGAATGTAACAATTACTTGTGTTTTTTATTTGTGGATAATCCGTGAAACCTTTTTTTAACTGCTCTCAGTTTTTTTCTTTGCATTTTACTTTTAACCTTTGACTTTGACTTCATATGTCAAATTCTGGTTTTGTCAATTTTACAGGATGAAGCTAATGTGACAATTCCATTCAGGCCAAAATACTTTAATACTTCTAGTACTCCATTAGCACCATCATTGTAATGTAGAACTGCTGAGTGTGTTCCCATTTCGATCGTAGACTTACTAACAAATGTGTGCTTTGGTACGCGAGACCATATAATTGAATTTAAAGCTTCATTGGCATTTTGTGTTGTACCATGTAAACATTTATATAGAAGATCATCAGCTTGAAGATCTTTGATGATTGGTAAAAAAAGATTCTTAATCCAGATAGGTATACACGATTTTGCTTTGTAATTTTTATGATTGATAGCTCAATATTTGCACCAACTTTTCAATCCTCTTGGACAAAACTGATGTTGCGTTTGCAAGTTTTCAAAATTGGTGAAATAAAATAAAATAGCATATACTGCTTTTTTCATAGCATACAAGTTGTTGACATTTTGACAAATTGCCATGCCATAATATTTTTGCATAGAATTTATACATTTTTCCGTTAGGTTACCTCTGCCTGATAAGGGAGTTTTAGTGTCTTTGTGTGCTTTGACTAAATTTCTGAGTCGTGTGCTCAATCGTTTTTTGTACAAGAGCTACACATTCAAGTTTTATAGGAGTGATGTCAAAATCCTGGTTCGGATTTGCGTTTTTCACATGGTGAAGAAGTGCCACAATCACCAAGAAACTCTTTATAAATTAGATTATTATTTTTAACTGAGCGATTAAAAATTGTTAACGCCCATGCAGACTCCATACTTCCCAATGAATATCTGTAATTTAATTCACATTGATGATCAAGTTTCTAGCACTGATATTCTGGAGTTCCCTTTTTACTGTTCCACATTTTACAACCCATGCAGTATTTAGACAAAACTTCAATATCTATGCATTTATCTCCAGAAATTACTGTAACTACATCAAGCAATGAATTGTGACCACATTTTGCCATGTATCACCAATTGAAACTCTTACACATGGTATATCCTGAGCAATGTCATTTTTTAGAGTCTTTATTTGCCAGTTTCATACTTTTCTCCGCAGCATTTTTATAAGCTACTATAACAGTTCTGTTTAATTTTTGAAAACCATTTTCAGAAATTGTTTTTAAGTTCATGCAAGATGAAAATGTTTTTACAGCTCCGTAACCACAGCCAATTTTTCAAAAAGCTATTATTACACAAACATTAACATCACATGGTGTGACAATTTTTACTTTATCCAATTTAGCATTTACTGATTTGGTTGATGAATTAAATCTTTTGATATAACCACATTGTTCACATTTTAACTGCAACGAATGTGCGAATCCTTTTCTACTGGAATCAACATCTGATAAAGTTAATGTCTGAAAGCAGTTATTGCATGCAGTTTCAGCTATCAGTTCTTTCAGCTATCAGTTCTTTCAGCTATCAGTTCTGTCAGCTATCAGTTCTTTCAGCTATCAGTTCTTTCAGCTATCAGTTCTTTCAGCTATCAGTTCTTTCAGCTATCAGTTTCAGTTTTCAGTTCTTTCAGTTTTCAGTTCTTTGAGAGTTGAAAAGTTAATAAAAACAAAATAAAAACTTTTTAAAACTGTCATCTACTAAAATGCTATTAGATCAACTTTTATATTATTTTTGAGAATAATTTTTTTATTATATGTTGGAAGAATGGTTATAGTATCCAAATACCAAAAAATCCTAAAATTGATTTTTTTTTTTTAAACTTTTTTTTTTAGGTTGTGTGCCACCTTAAAAAATGAAATGTGAGGGTAGCAAGACAATTTTACAACATTTTAATTTCTTAAAAGTTTATATTAGTCCATTGACATCATATATTGAAATAAGAAGAAAAAATATGAAAATTTATTTTTATGCTTGCTTTTTTTCAATGTGTTTTTCAATAAAACCACTTTTAATGCGCAACATTTTTTTTTAACACTTACCTTTACACATACCGAAAAACACTAGGCCGCACTAGGCCGCCCATGTGATCTACTTTAATTTACAATCTCATATATAGTTCAAAATTTACAACCAAATTTCATGAGCACAGCTGAGCGCAGTAGGTGCTAGGCTTTTTATTATAAATGATATACAATCGTAGATTTTGCTTTAAAAGCTGAAAAAGACCCATAAAGAACAGTTTTAATCATTTAAATCTTATTAAAATCTTTTTTAAACAGCACTTTTAATGTTATTGTAAAAAGTTATGGAACATTTTATGAAAAAGGAGGGAACAAATAAGAACTTGGAGGCTGGGAACCAATAAACCCCAAAATGTCACCCCTCCCTCAACCCAAACGTGAGGGCATTAAGTTGAAAAAATATTTTTTGTAGTATTCTCAACTAGACTTATATTTATCTATAAATTTTAAGTTTCGAAGTATTATTTCTCCGCGTTCAAAAATTATAACCATATAAAATTTGGAACCCTCTCAAATTGAGGATAATTTTAACTTTATACGGTCATAATTTTTGAACGCTGAGAGATAATACTATGAAACTTAAAATTTATCGATGAATATAAGTCTAGTTGAGAATAGCACAAAAAATATTTTATCAGCTTGATGCCCTCATGTTTGGGATGGGTGGTGGGGTAGAAAGTGACAAAATTTTAGGGCTTATTTGTTCCCGAATTCTCGAATCATCCCAAATTTGTTCCGTCAGGGCTAATCTCGAATCATCTCGAATCATCTCGAATCATCTCGAATTTGTTTCTAAAGTCTCGAATCATCGCAAATTTTTGCAAAGCATAATTATTTGACATAAGTATCAACATACAAATGTTTGGAGTTTGCTCAATGTCTAGAAGTTAGCTCAAACACCAAAAAATGCTGGATCCGTCAATGTAGAGGGTATTTATTTTTTGTATTTATGTATGCAAAAAATTTTTGTTTGTGTGAAAAAAAAATTCAGTTTAGTAAAGAGTTAAAATTACCTTGCTTACGAGAAAAAGTATTTTTTAATTTCTCATTGTGTTAAAAGCGAGAAAACTACATCATTTAGTACTTTCAGGTTTAATGTCATTTAAATAAGTTTTATAAAATGCCGTTTTCATCTAGAAAATTGTACTTTAAATGTGTCAAATGTGTTTTGTTCATTTAAGGCACATAAAATGAAAAAACAATAATTTAATTGTGAAAAATAGTCATTTCATTCACTCTAATATTAATTTTTTAGACTAAAACAGCAGAAAACATCACACAATGAAATTCTCAAGGCCTCAAACAGATTATGATCTTATAATGAAAATGCTTTGCATCTGCGTTACTAAGGTGTCCAGAAAAAGAAGGAGTCAGGGAAGAGTCAAAGACTCCAATCAACCAAGGAGGGTAAAGGGCTCTTGATGTACTAATGTATGATATACGTCATCACCTAGATTCTTATATATATATATATATATATATATATATATATATATATATATATATATATATATATATATATATATATATATATATATATATATATATATATATATTTATATATATATTTATAAATATATATATATGTATATATATATACATATATACATATATATATATATATATATATATATATATATATATATATATATATATATATATATATATATATATATATTTATATACTTATATATATATTTATAAATATATATATATGTATATATATATACATATATACATATATATATATATATATATATATATATATATATATATATATATATATATATATATATATATATATATATATATTTATATATATATTTATAAATATATATATATGTATATATATATA